>NW_027248378.1:600000-772500 GCF_041260155.1 Ptychodera flava
AAAAGAGAGTCCATCTTGATACAATTACGGTCACATAACATTTTCTAATAAACAATTATGACCTAAAAATTACTGCATATGAACACTGCATAAAAACCCTATAATACTTATTGTATTAACATGGATTATTGCCTGTATTTTAGCTGAAGAGTGCATATACAGATGAATACAGTCAAGAATCCATTTTTGTATTCAGCAAGCCTGTATTCATGTGGATTCATGTGAATTCACGTGTATTATACTATAATACAGGCAACTCATTAATGTGAATTTATCTGAATTATTGGGTTTTCATGCAGTGGAAATTCATTTTTTTTTTCTTAGCACATGTCCACACAACACATACGTGATCAGCAGTATTTGCCATGTCCTGTGGGCCTGGTAATGTATTACCTTGAATGGAAATGATTATTAGACCAGTTTAATATCATATTATATATTAAAAAAAATTAATTTTAGAGTAAGTTGATTCAGAACGTCAACCATTGTCGAAAAATTGCAACATTTCATTAAAGTGAACAGTGTGTTCCAACACGATTGGTTACACTCAGTTCAAAATCTCACCAATCGTTAAGAACACTTCAAAAAGTAAACTTATCTGTTTATAAACACTACAGATTATACTCAGTTCCAAATCTGGACAATAAACAAGGACACTTCACAAGGTGAGCTGGTCTGTTCTAATGTTATTGGCAAAACTCAGTTATAACTGTTTAGTCATTTCATATATGAATCCCCATCCCAAGAGGACAGTATTTGTAAATATAGAATGTTTTCTACAGATACAGATGATAAAGGCATGTGCAAAAATAAAAGTGACAGGCAAAAATAAAATTTAATAACAATTCGTTAACATTTACTGACAAATATAAAGAATTTAACAATTCAATGAGTTCATGAAATGGCGATATGTATTACAGAAATATATTCACAAATGCATTTAATATTGTGTAAAGAGACCATCTGATTTGAAACAAAAGTCAATGTGTATGTTACATAACGGACAAATATTTTCAAACAAAATATAGTTCAAAATTACAGAAAATAATTTGCCTCATGTACTTACTGTATACACTAGACTACGGATTGAATGTTTTCCTGCACTGATGCATTCGGCTGCATTGACAAATACCTCTGGAGGGAACAGGGGGGGGGGGGGGGAGATCACCCCAAAAAATCTCGGATTTTTTCAAATACCCCTTACAAATCACTGTGGGCAAAATGGCCTCTATATTGTTCACACAACATGTGACAATTGTTGCCGCACATATGCTATATGAGCGTAAAGAGAGCCAAATCAAGCTTCCGCGTAATGTTGAAAACTTCGCCGAATTTCCTAACCGCACAGCTAAATATTCAGGAAAGAGATGCAGATTCCATTTCCTCACATGTTCCTCTGTCCATTATGATAATTCGGCAATAATTTCATGAAGGAATTCTTAAAATACCGAAGCGAAAATACTCTATGCAAAAATAGGCGAAAACACGTCCAACAGCAAAAACGATCGTAAACTCGTCATTTCATAAAAATAAGAGGGAAATTGAAAAAAACTAAAACCATAGATTTTTAGTTAACCTTCATGAGATGCTTAATCTCAAATATTGTGAGAAATAACAGCAAAATAAAACTTTAAACCGGCGGGTTTTTTCAGATGTATTTTTCATTTTAAGATGTGCCGAAAAATCTCGATTCCCATAGAAAACAATGGCGTTTATGCGCGTCCGATCGACCGAACACATTGCAAACTTCTCGCCGGTACAAATTTTTCAATTCTGAACCAATGATAATGAAAATTGACACGGTGATCCTTTGACTTATAAGAAAAATCGTATTGTTTTAGATTTTTTAATTTCTTCGTAAAATTTGCTTTATTGCAATTGTATTTATTCTGATCACTGAAATATACTGTTGCCGTCAACAATATGGCGATCTGACGGCGTTTACATGTGCAGAACAAGGGTCTGAAATTGACGCAAATTAATAAGTAAGTGTCTCCTAAATTGTACAGATCAAATACCCGTCAGGTTGTTGTCTTTTATACAAAATTTGGGTAAATATGAACCATGAATATCGCAGTAAATCGGTAAAAATAATACGAAACGGCAGCGAACTGGTGTAGAGTCTCCACTGTGAACATGTAGTGAACGTTATCGATCGATATTCTTTTGTTGCGAATTGTTACAATGTTGTGTTGCATACCCGCGGATCGCATGGCGCCAAACTTGTCCAAAGAGCGCCAAAATATACTGAGACATAAAAGTATCACCAAAACTAAACATATTATCTTCGATTCAATTTGACTGGAAGAAAACAACCGATACGTTGATTTTATGGTACATAAGTCAATATATACGGGCTGTCATGGAAAAATTCATGGCGTAACCTGAAAATACGAGCGACAGGCGAGCAAATTGCGATCGATATTTTATTGAAATTAAATTGATACAATGTTCGCTGTCGTCACTAGCAACCAGCCCAAAGCGTTGTCCGGCGGGGGCACTGTACTGAACAATTTTGGGCCCTTTTGGCCAAAGTGAATCTTAAATTAAAAGCACAATTTGTTAAAGCCCCCCTCCCTTCTGACTCACTATTATTTTGATGTCACTCCCAAGGAATGCAAAATGTGGCCAATGAAATGCTTTGTCAAATATCAAATCATAGAACATGAGGGTTTATCGGGCAAATTATTAACGTTTTTCCCTCAAATAAAGCTATATTTTTACATTTATATGTGTTTGATAATTAATTTAAGTGTACTTTGCTTGAATTGCCAGGCAAAAGTTCATATGTGTACAAGAAATGTAATATGAAACCAGTTCTGAAATTGCAAAACATACGTTGGCAGACTAAAACCCACAAAAACTTGACTAATTGAAAAGTATGAAACTGTTCGCAATTGGTATTGCAGAACAAACTCCTGTATACGGGTACATTATTTTATACTGATGCAAAATACACATCGACATTTAACTACATGCAGGTGTTGGCAAAAGACACCCCTTAGAGTCCTCGTACCAATATTCAAAGCAACTGAACTAGCATATTGTCAGGAGAAATTTGGTTTCTTTGCCCATAATTTCGATCTTACATGTATCAAAATATGTTAAATTGAATCATGTACATTTTGCATGTATCAATTCTAAAACCGAATAGGAGGAAGGAAAAAGAAAACTATGTGACAATGTGCTGCAATCAATGAAGTTGAAAGATTCAAACATTACTTATAGGGTGATTAACATTTTTTAGTATGTGTCGAATCTACCTTAACTATAGTACTGTGATTTTTTTTTTGACATATGATGTAGCTTTTCCATCTAGGGTTTTACTACTTACTCCTCAGCATGGTTTTGAAGTATTTGCAAGTATTCTGGGTCCCATCCATTTTGTTCGCTCTTTTAACTCTACACACAACAAAGTACTGTTCATGTGTCCATGTAATTTTCAGCCTCTATTGTGCTGTTGGTGTACTTTTGATAGCACTACAATCAAAGAGAATAACATGCACATATTAGTTGAGCCATACAAACTAAACGACATACAAATATGTAATGAAAGACAAAACAAACTGTTTGCCGTGTCTAGTGCAGTAACTGTCGTAGCCTGTGACGTCATGACAGAGGTTTGTCACTCTGCAGCTTTCGCAAAAATTTTCAATGAGCTTGACTAATCAAATTTTATAATGCACAAGCTCTCTTAAAAAGAATAGACCTTAATCTACTATTCTCAACAGAGACTATTGCATCGCTGATAACATAAACCTAAGCAAATATTTTATCATAGTGAGCGTAAGCGTCCGGAACTGATGTATCTTTTTTACTAATTGCAATCTGCTCACCATCCTTTGTATTAATTACTCTTAGTCTATTCCCATGAAATTTTATATCTTTAAAACTACGCAGATCAATAAACAGACAGAATCGGTCCTCTAAATAATCGACTTCATCCAAATCAATTTCACACCAAACTTTATCTTCTGCAAAGTACCGTCATGTTTCTGTCCAAAAATGTCTTGGTATCATCTCCTGTGCGTAAATTTTATTTGCAATACCCTTGATTGTTACAGACACAGATTCAACAGATGGATTAAAGACAAGTTAGCCATTTAGTTCTGACTGTTTCTGATCTTCAATGAAGAGTACTAATATACCTCTCTTGCTACAGCATGGTACATTAAGATATTAATTTATAATGGTGTCCGATTCATTGAATTGCATTGTTCTAAAATGTTGTAGATGTTCGTAGAAATTACTCTTACCGTTGTTGTAATATCCATCTGCATCTCTTGCGAGGGTGTCACCCTTAATAGTTTCATAGTCCATCTGAATGTTTGCCAATTTGTAACTGGATATGTCACCGTTTTCACTGACAAATAGTTAAGAGGCAGTTGCTAACATAATTTTCCCATTCGATATGACTACCTTACGCCAATGGATTTGTAACACCATGGCGTGTGATGAAGGGATTGGTCAATTGAATGGCATATTTCATGGTATGTCTGTTAAGATGTAAATTATCGTCAGTGACAGCAGCATCTGCATCGTTCGCACCACTTCTTAATTTTCTCAGATTTTTATTCTAAATTCCTTAAAGTGTCATGTTTCTCCTCTCCTTTTTTATGTTTGTATAAATCACGATAACATTCAATAAAGTGGTAGTTACTTAAATTGAGAAATATCTGCCCCTCAAATTTGAGAATCATGCACTTGATTATATTTTTGCAACATTTTGAACTAATCGATTATTGTCATGATCCGTAATACGAGATCAAGGACCAGATCAAAAGTACCTGGATAAAAACTACTCTGCTTTTTAACTTTAGACATTGTATGTAAAGTGTCTTGCCTGGCTGTACCTGACTTGTATTATGAGTATCTACATGATGGGTCCTTACTGCCTTTGTTCCCTTCGGTTTTTGGCTGCTGAAAGTTGGTAACACTGATCTACCGTATGGTGTTTTGTTTTCGGGTATTGTATATAAAAACTGAGAAGAAAAAAAATTACAGTTTAAAGAAAAATCACATATAAACATAAATATTTCCATCTGACTGAAACATAAAGCGATTACCTGTGTTGTGATTATTCTTGCAAGTGTGAACCTCCTGGTCATCCTCAATATCCTGAAAGACATTTATAAATTCTAGATGCTTAAAGAAGTTAGCCTTTTGACATTCCTTGATGAAAGCTAATATGTTATGATATAGGTTATCATCTATGAGTCTTACACCTGGATTTGCTCGAAGGATATATAGATTACATGCCAAGATTCCAGAGCACTAACGCTGTAGGTTCTAAATCATTTTCATATGAAAGATACCTTACTTGAGGTGTGAACTGACTGTGAATCGGTGATTGCTCTACAAATATCAGGGGTGATGTCATATTCATAAACATTGTGATCTTTTGTTATACTTGATCGGTAGTTTATTTACTCTCTGGGGTGTCATAAGCCATTAATTCAGTAACAAGGAAATTTTCCGCATTCAGGAGATTAGCATACATACATGGTTTGTGCTGGCCGATCCCCTCATGTAACGGGTGGAGTTTAAACCATTAAAATTTGACAAAGAAACCAAAGAGTACTTTAATTTTAGTAAGAAACTTTGCAATACCCTCAATCATTACAGACACAGATTCAATGGATGGATTAAAGAAAAGTTCGCTATTCAGTTCTGACTGATTCTGATTTTTAGTGAAGAGTATCACGATACCTCTCATGCTACGTCGTGGTACATTTATATTTTCATTGATAACCGTGGTTGATTCTTTGAATGGGATTGTTCTAAAATAATGTAAATATTCGTAAAGATAACTTTTACCATTGTTGTAATAACCAGCAGTAGACATCGCGAGGGCAGGATTGGTTATTGTCTCATATTCCATTTGAATGTTTTTTAATTTATAATTGGGTGTAACAACGTGATAACTGACAAGTAATTGGATGCGGGTGCAAGCGTAATTTCCCATTCAATATGACTCCCTAATGCTGATGGATATGCAACCCCATGGCCTGGTATGAGGGGATGAGTCAGACGAATAGCATATTTTGTTTTATATGTGTCAAAAAGTAAAAGATCGTCCATGATATCATCGAAAAAAGATGTTTCAGCAGTAGCAGCATCATCATCATTATATTTGCATCATCGAAATCCTGGAGTTCAATATCTTCTCCTCCTGATGCCACATTGTCTCTCTATATTACTGCAATTATTTTTTATCATCCCTTACATATACAGTAAAAAAAAATGCATGTATCAGTTGTTGAAAGCATTGAACAATTGGCCTACTATATCTAAAGAACTAGCGCTGCATATCATCGCAGTTATAAATTAATGGGCTGAATTGATATTGCTCTTAATGTGACTAAGGGAATTCTCGTAAGTTCAGCTGTCATAGCAGCAATTCCGACAGTTCCAGTTCTTTTAGCTTTAACTCCCATACCAGGTGTTATTATTGATGTAATAAAAGGAAAAACAGGAGTATCAAAAAGGCGAGAGAAATATAAACATTATTACGTTCAATATAAACAATTGCTTACACAAATACAAGAAAAAGGTTCAACAACAGAAAACGCCTCAGAACTTATTCAGGACATATTTCATCAGGCACTAGAAATACAAAAACAAGAAGGATTTAGTCCACCGCTCGAACGTTACATGCGACATTTCGGACTAAATGGATATTGAAGTTAATTCCGTCCTATCGGACATGTTTCTGACAGCCATTCACCCGTGTCTGGGTGACAATCACTGCCGAATTTGTGCAGGTAAATAAGTCGGAACAAGGTATAGCTGTACTCAGTTTTCCAAACCATTGAGCGAATTTTTCAATGTATCAATCGAGAAAGACGAGCATGATGTGCATCCATCTAATTTTTGCAAAAACTGTAAGCGGACTCTTGACAGAGATATGAAGGCGGCGGCAAATAACACAAGGCACTGTGTGAGAGAGGTGGATGTTGAATGGAAAGGCATGGTAGAACATTTTGTCCAACATGCGAACATTTTAGCAAGAGGGGAAAAAAAGTCAGCCTTGCAAAGTATAGGAAGATAGAGACTTTCAGCACCAGTGATGTTCCAGCAGCTGATAAAATGGTAAATACCTCCGAAACAAGATCAGAGGCTAACAGTACAATTTTTGAGCTGATCACCAGAAAAGCAGGGCCGGTGTACAGAACTGCTGTTCCCCTCCACCCAGATAGATTTATTTCTCCTTGTGAAGAGTACATATGCCAGATATGTAAGGAGGTATTGAGTGAGTCAGTACAATTGCTGTGTGAGGGAAACTACTTGTTCTGCTCAGGTTGTTTGAAGGAATGGCTTAGGACATCAAAATCTTGTCCTCTCTGCAGAGTGGAAGTCACAGAAATGTCAGTCACAAAAGTTCCAGTAACCCTAAATAACATCATGGGTGAATTACAATTAACTAAAGGTACCTTTTCAAGTGCAGACTAACCATTTATCTTTATTTTTTAACAGGACAACTGAAACTGATTTCAAGTTTTTACATCCAGTTTTTATAGGAACATTGTTGCTCAACTCATGTTCCCTAATTGACTGGATATAACAGCTATATTTATTTCACAGATGGTTCAAAGAATGGAAAATCAGGCTGCAGAGTGAAGCCAAGGATAGAGAGAAAGCAAAGGGAAGGCAGTACAACTCGGTAGCACAGAATATACCATTTCATTTTGCAGTCAAGGGCCCTGATGGAAAACACTGTTTCAGAGATTAGGCTACTCCTTGTGTTGCTATTGATGATTGTTGCTGCTGTCCTAGATATAATCAACCATCTTGAAACAAGATCAAATACTGGTAAAATTTGGTGGGGATAAAGGGGGATGAACCATGAAGTCAGTATTTCAGGTGTGTAACGTGGCTCACCCCAACTCAGTGGATAACATTGTTGTGTGGAACATTTTCTGTGCTGGTGACTCTGAAACAAACACAAGATTAGCCTACAGAATCAATGGAGACCAGGTTAATGCACTAGATGGTTATGTGTGGAAGTAAGTTGACATAATTTCATTTCTGTTTGCAGATATGATGTACCCATGCAATGATGTTTACTACAAGCGTGTCTCTTAAGAATTGTTTGCATTTCTTTGAGTTGTCCTATAGGTTTCATGTAATAGGGCTTTGACCTTTTAGTCACCATAGATGAACTTTGGTTGATGGTGTGTCATATTGGCTACAAAGAACACTGAATGAAATACTGTTTCTTTATTTTTTATTTACAAATGCATTCATATTTTCACCTGTATTCTTCTTATCATGTTTATAGGGGCAAACAAATAGTGCTCAGTCTAGCTGGAGACTATGCCTATCTCACCATGATGTATGGTTTGTCAGGTGCATCTGGTAAGACATATGCATAATTACATTTCAAAACTTACCTAAGACACTGATTTCTTAACACAGTAATGTAACAAACATTACATTTCAGGAAATGACACAATTCACTAAAGCACCTTTACTTTTGTAGGAAAGTATTTCTGTTTATGGTGTTTGACCACCAAGAGTACAGCTTTATTGCCACCTGAAGAACAAGATGTACAACCAAGGACCTTAGACCAAATCAAGAAAGATCACAGTGACTATGTACAAGCTGGCAGCAAGAAATCTACAGCGTCACTGTACCATAATTGTATAGCCAAGCCATACTTTGACATCCCTTTAGAGAGGGTTAGAACACTTTCCATAATCTCTTGAAATTTGATATTTTTGATTTACTGATACTTATACCTAATTTGTCACTAATTCTCATGCTTTCAAACTTGATTTAAAAAATGTTTTCCCAAAAGGTAGCAGTTTGAGGGCTGCATCTCAGCCTGGGAATCTTTCATAGATTCTTTCAAATGATGGAAGCAGCATGCAGTGAGCTTGATGTGAAACTGTTTTGTCACCAACAGCAAGCAGGTGAAATAGATGAGCCTTTAATAAAGCCAGCTCACTTTGACACATACATTAAAATTCTCCAGGTAACTAATTGTTTCTATGAGTAGTTAATATGTCCTTACTTCTCTCCATAGGTAGCAATGCATCCCTCCTTAATATTACCTGTATACATGAGTTTGTGGGCACATTTGTCTCCTTTCACAGAAGCCAATAGACTCACACATTCACACAATGATATGTTTATTACATGGTTTGATATCCACATCTAGTAACTTTAACAAATAGTCCATATGATATAATGTTTTCTGGCCCACTACATTCCTTGGTATTACCCATTCAAACCAATGCACTAATTCTGCATTAACATCAAGACATGTAATAAATGGCATTCAGTGATTTTTTTCCATTTCCAGTAAACTATGTACACACTTTCCAAGTAGTTTTGTTTCTCTTTGATATCAATCATACTGGTGTCTTCTAAAGATTAATGTGAAATTAAACTATTTAACTTGATGATGTGTGGATGGATGGATGGGTGGATGGATGAATGTATGGATGGATGAGTGGGTGGATGGATGGATGGATGGATGGATACTTTTTGAAATTCCACTCTAAATACTGTTGGATTCTCAAAAGCTTGAAGCAGGGGCAGAAAGTATTGAAGAGAAAGCCAAAGTAAAAGAACAAGAGATACAGAGTGTATGCTCTGTTAGTGTTAACGACTTAGATGATTCAGATGATGATGATGTTCCTCTTTCCATGTTGCACTCTGATGATGTTCCTCTTTCCATGCTGCACTCTTTGGAGAAGTACACACAACAGCTACTGGAGCTTGCAGATTCCAAGGTTTCATAGCTATTTCTTAAATCATCAGTCTTTCTCAATATGTTTGCTTACATAAGTAATTAATAGAAACATTCCTTCACAGGCCATTTCAAAATACAGTGAAAACAGTCTAAAGTGTGGTGAACAGCAACAAGACAACATGTTTTATTTGTATTTGATTCTGGGAACTATTTTTAACAGTGTTTCAGGACTTTTGTTCAGAATACTTCAGCTAAGACCAATTTCACTGTATAAAATTTAATAATCTATCATATTTGTATCAAATACAGAAAGCAGAGGCTGTAAACCTGAGGAAGAATTTACCATAGAAGTTGGATACACTGTCAGAGAACTACACAAGACATTGAATAAAATTGAAGATTTTATAAAGCATGAAATGCCTGATATACAATCAGAATTATATGAAGGAGGACTTCGTGAGATATAACAGGTGTCTGGCCATTCTTCCTTAAATTACCAACTTTCAAAGATAGCCATGATTGAGATCGGCAGGTGGTCATTGATTGTGATGTGCACTTTGACCGCTGAGGATGTCAAAAAACATGGCTTAATAAACATAGAAACTAAAAGGCGTGGTCCTCCTGTCATTCAATGGTATCAGTTCAAGTTCCTTGACTGTTCCGGAATCATGTAAATTCAAGGTAAATACCAAGACCCACTCGGCAGTGGTATTACGTAAGCGGCATCTCCCTTGTCTTATATCTGTGCTCGTCACCATTACTCGTTGCCCATGAGTCAGTTGAGATTGGAAATTAAATCCACGTGTGAGGTAAATAAGTAACTACGAGACAAGTTGTAAGTTTCTCTGCTACTTTTAATCTACCGTTTGTTCGTTAAGAAAGTACATAACATGTTTGTAAAACGGGAAAGAGTCCAACCCCTCACCTCTTGGTATAGCGGGGCGGATACAATTGAAAAACTACGTATAATATTGTCCATGTACTTGAAACCGTTTGGGTTGCTTTTCCCAGATACGTTGATTTCTGTAAGAATAAAATGGTAATCTGTACGGATTAGTGGCATGGCTGCTGGAGTGAGATATAACAGTACAACAGGGCGGGTGGGTGGGACCTGTTATATCTCACTCCGTCCTCCTTCATATAATTCTGATTTTATATCAGGCATTTCATGCCTTTATAAAATCTTCAATTATATTTCAGAAGGACTTCGTGAGATATAACAGGTGTCGTTTAAAGCCCAAGTGCAGCCTTGCCGAATGTACTACTGGTAGTCTCAGTTTGTCTGTAGTAGAATTTGTTGAATGTGGTACTACGTGACCAGTCTGCAGTGTGTAGGATGTCATCCAGGGAAATACCCTGTCGTTTTGCAGCAGATGTTGCGGCTCCTCTTGTCGAATGAGCCTTAAATTTAGATACGTTTATACCTGCTTGTCCCAAAACAAGTTTTACCCATCTAGCCACTGTGCAAGGTTTTACTGCTTTGTGTGGTTTGATGAACGACCGGAGTAGAGGGTCTGGCTTAGATTTATCCTCAGTCGCTCGCCATGACAATGTCCTTTGTACATAAATAGTTATGCATTGTGTTACACATAATTTAGGAGTGTCTGGAAAAGTAGGAAAGAAAACTTCTTTCGGTTTCCCAGAGGCCCTGGTTTTTGTAAGGCCTGGTATTGTAAAAGTTACACCCTGTGGTGAAACTCTGCAGAATCTATTATCTATACTGGCTAGTTCTGATGAGCGTTTTGCCGCCGTGAGTGCCATGAGAATAGTTAATTTCAGAGTCAGCTTCTTTATTGAGAGTGACTGGTTGTCTGCTTGTGATATCAGATGGTTTGTCACCTTGGAAACATTCCAGGTGACTGTATAGCGGGGCTGAGGCGGGCAGTTTGTAAATATCCCTTTAAACAGTTGACAAATTAAGGGGTGTTGCCCACAGGAGTGTTTTCAATTTTCGCGTGGGCTGATGATATCGCTGATCGATATAGGTTCAGCGTACTGTATTCTTTGCCCGCTTCATATTGCTCTGTAATGAAACTCAAAATCTCGTTTATAGTTGTGTGAAAGGGATCAAGCGCTCAGCTATCACACCAGCTACTCCATTTCCGCCATGCACTGTCATATTGTTTATTTGTTGACTGTCTGACAGATCCAAGTAAGAGGTCGGTAGTGTCTTTTGAAATGCCTTTGTCAGCGAGGGATTTCCTGACACTTTCCATGCGGCTAAGTGCATCGTTTGGTTGGAGATTAACGGATGCTCGTCCCTTGAGGGTTGAGGAGGAGCCCCAGCCGTATTCTGATTGCTAACGGTTTGTCTATTAGGAGAGTCAGAAGTGTTGGGTACCAGGGTTGCGCCTGCCATATTGGCGCTATCAGTATGATTGTTGCTCCCTCCGTTCATATTTTCCGGAGGCATTTCCCTATGAGTGCGAAAGGGGGGAATGCGTAGCAAACTTTTCCTTTCCAGGGATGTACTAGTGCGTTTATCCCCAGCGCACCCGGATCCGTTTCCAACTGTAATAATGTTGCAGTTGGTGGTTTAGTCGATTTGCAAACAGGTCTACTGATATTGGACCCAGTTTAGAGTTTATCTGGCGGAATACTTGTTTGTCTAATTGCCAGTTGCTCGAGTCGAGGTCGACCCGGGACTGTCTGTCTGCCTCCACATTCAGTTTCCCTGGGATGTGGTCGGCAGAGAGTGTTATTCTTTTCGTTAGGCACCATTCCCACAGATCTTTTGCTAGGGTTACTAATGTGTGGGATCGTGTGCCCCCCATTTTGTTTATATATGATATTGCCGTCGTATTGTCCATTCTCAGTAGAATATGACAATGCTCGACTGACTTGGTGAATGACTTCACTGCCAGCACAGAAGCTAACAGTTCTAGGGTATTGATATGGAGCGACGTTTCTGTTTTGCTCCATGTACCTCCTGTTTCTGTTCCATTGTGTATGGCCCCCCACCCTTTGCGGGAGGCATCTGTCATTATAGTTAAATATGGCACCGGCGGCAATATTGTCCGGCCGTTGCATCTTTTCAAGTGGGTTACCCACCACATTAAGTCGTTTTTCGCATCTGTGTTGAGTGAGCACATTTTTGTGTAATTCGATGAACACCGCAATGTTTTGTCCCTCAAGTTCTGAAGGCCCCGATAATGTAGCGGTGCTTAGAAGACAGCCGGCATTGCCGCCGTCATCGTACCATTGACACGAGCAAGGTGTCGGACAGGAAAACTCCGTCATTTGATGAGAGCCCTGCAGTTTTTTATTAGACTCTTCTGTTTGTGTGATGGAAGAGAAATCATTATTGTGATTGAGTCGATTAAGAAACCAATAAACTCTATCTGTTGACTTGGTACTTCGTTGATGATAAACCCCAGATTTGTCAATATGTGTCTTACATAATGTATGTCTAATTGTAGACCTTTGCTTTCCCGATTGACAACAAGGATGTCATCCAGATATATAATAAGACGGATCCCTTGTTTGCGTAGGAGTGATATTATGGGTTTCATTATTTTTGTTGACACCCTTGGCGCTGAAGCAAGGCCGAAAGGAAGGCATGCAAACTCCATCATAGTTTCTTTCCAATTAAAACGGAGGTATTTCTGGTGTTTTTCCCATATGATAACTGTAAAATAGGCGTCTTTCAGATCTATTTTCGCCATGTAGCCCCCCGGTTGAAGGAGGTCCTTGATCATGTGCAACTCCTCCATTTTGAAATGGCGGTACTGTATAAATTGATTCAGTGGTCGTAAATTTATAACCGGTCGAGTTCCCCCGTCCTTCTTGGGGACAGTAAAAATGGTGCTGATGAAGCCATCGCGCAGTGAACCAGTTGCTACATGGATGGCTTGTTTGGTGAGCATCGCGTTCACCTCGTCGTTCCCCAGGGAAAGGTCCTCTGGTGGAAAGGGGATCGACCCGGTATTTTGTTCTGAGTTGGGGGAAGAGTGAATTCTAGTTTGTAGGCCTGGACTGCTTCAAGCACCCAGGGGTCCTGAGTGACAATTTCCCAATTTCAGGCGTAAAATTTGAGGCGTCCGCCAAGGGGATATTTTGAGCAGTGACAGGAAAAAAATGTGGGGTCAAAAATTGGTTCGTAAAACATGGAGGCGTACTTACTGTTTCTGTTGTGTCGCCATCTGTGTTCATCCGTCCCTTTTGGGGTTGTCGGATCGGTACTTCCCTTCCCCGGCCTCTCTGTTGTTTCCGAGAGGGGGCAGATGATCGAAAAAAATGATCACTTTGGGGTGCGTTGCTCGCCCTGTTGAAGTCGTTCAGCCTGGCCGGTCCCGGCTTGACTTGTTGTCGGTGACTACGTTTGGTGTCCGACTGTTGACGGTGGCGGGCATCCTGTGCCGCCCTGTGGACTTGCCTTGCCGCCTCATTCCTTTCCGTCAATTTCTTGCCGAAATCCTCGCTGAAGAGTTGATTTCCGGACGACGGAGGGCAGATAGCAAGATCTTTGAACTCAAAGAGTAAGTTCGAGGCTAACAAGAGTGTCTTGCGCCGTTCATGGTGAAAGAGTGCTGCAGCATGTCCACACAACCTGGATCTCCGTATTTGCGTGGTTCACTGCACTGGGATTGGTGTCCAGTTGTTTCAGTAATAAAAACAAGGGGCCCATCGAATCTACGAACGTGTTGTAGAATGGGGCAAAGGCGTCGATTGCCCGCATGGCAGTGTCGCCGGCTTGCTTGTCGTGTTTGTTCGTCATTGTCTATATCAAATATTTGTCCATCTCTGCCCATTGCATTGCTGATATGTCCGGCAACAGATTGGCTCTGGAAATCGCCAAGCGATGTTTCCGTTATAGCTGGTGGGGGAACGCTTGTTCGCCAAAGCGTTTTACGTTATCGCTTGCCTTCCAGTGTCGGTATTGAGTATTAAAGTCACTCTCCAGAATCTTGATATTCTTTATTTTCGATTTGGATATCTTGAAAACTGAGTAACCTTCGCATTCCTCGTCATCCAACTGATGTGGTGGGACGAGAAATCCACGTTCAGATGTTGAGGTTACTTCGCCAGGACTCGTCTTTGAGTCACCTGATGTATTAATAATGATAATAATAATAATAATGTTTGGTTCTTATATAGCGCACATATCCACAAGTAGATGTGATCAAGGCGCTTTACAATTATTATTACCCCTGGTCACTGGACCTAATATGATACCACTCAACTCCCTGGGGAGCAGACAACAGCTCACATGTGCAGCCAATAAGCGCAGCAGAGCTAAACGCACACATAACAACCTCTGTCCTACCAGGTACCCATCACTCCTGGGTGGGGAGAAGCAATGAGGAATAAAGTGCCTTGCTCAAGGACACAACACCACAGCCATGCCGGAGCTTGAACTCACCATCCATTGATCGTGAGTCCACTGCTCTAGCCACTGGCCCATGATGCCTCCAGTATTAGTGCTCGATTGGCGAGAAACTTGGGATAACGATTCCAAGAGTTCGTCGGCGTCATCTCTGAACTCAGAAGCGTTTGCTGCGAATACGCTGAGAGTGTCCACCGATGTCGAGTGCAAATTCGGTGGAGAAGCGCCCAAACTGCCCATGGCCTTCGCCTGTATGGGTTGTGGGGATTTCCTCGGCAGGTCTTCGAAAGTACCCGCCATTTGAGGTGAGTGCCCTTGTGCGGCATCAGTCCCTCCAGCCGAGGTTAGAGGGTTAAATCCAGCACTCCATTTCATCCGTTTACCACCGCTCTCGTATGCTGTGAGGTGCGGATTGAGCTGTTCATTCGTATCTCGGTCAGAGTGCGGATGAGCGAATGATGTAGGCGCCAAGCATCGTTTTATTGCGCCCTGATCGACGGTCAGACGTTCTCTGCGTGCCTGAAAACCGTTGTGACGGAGTGATAGTGTAATCAGGCAGTTATTCCCTTCAATACATGTGGAAGCATGGTTGCCGATGAGATCAGAAATTAATGGCACAGGAATAAGGCAACCAGACGCATCTTGGTAATACGGTGAAAGAGACCGTGGATCTTTATAGTTTACACGGCGGAACACCGGCCAGAGAAATTCTGGTATTTCCCAGCAGTTCTGTTTAATTGTGTCCCAAATATTGGCGCGGTCTGCCTCAAAATGTAGTCTAAGGTCGAGGTCGGGGGTTTCCGAATCACTTCGACGTTGTGCCTGAAGGGTGGATAAATCAGCAAGAAATTCGGGAATTTGTGGTTGACTCACCCGTGTGTTCTCCCCCGGAGTTGGTACCAGCCGATAGGGAGAGTGCGGTAAAACCGCATCGGCCGATTGTGCGTGACCAGCGGCCGGCAAAGACGAGTCTCTAGCCTTGTCGTGTCCAAGTGGGATGTCATTGCGCCGTGGACCAACCAAGGCCGATATAATACTTGAGTTTGTTTGATCAGTGTCTGTTGCGATGTCTCATCGTAGTCAAGCTCTTCATTCTCCAAGTCCATTATGCGATATAGCAGTGAAGTACTAGTTTAGTTGAGCTGTAGACGTGACAATTGCAACTTACGAAATGGCCAACGAGTAACGGCGACGAGCACCGATATAAGACAAGGGAGATGCCGCTTACGTAATACCACTGCCGAGTGGGTCTTGGTATTTACCTGAATTTACATGATTCCGGAACAGTCAAGGAACTTGAACTGATACCATTGAATGACAGGAGGACCACGCCTTTTAGTTTCTATGTTTATTAAGCCATGTCTTTTGACATCCTCAGCGGTCAAAGT
The DNA here is from genome assembly GCF_041260155.1 of Ptychodera flava. NCBI lineage: Eukaryota > Metazoa > Hemichordata > Enteropneusta > Ptychoderidae > Ptychodera > Ptychodera flava. Next base: position 616,416 of record NW_027248378.1, read on the forward strand.
GCACATCACAATCAATGACCACCTGCCGATCTCAATCATGGCTATCTTTGAAAGTTGGTAATTTAAGGAAGAATGGCCAGACACCTGTTATATCTCACGAAGTCCTTCTGAAATATAATTTATGTTTGCCGACAGCAATATAATGGAAAGTCTTTCGTAGGGAATTATGTTGACAAGTGTTGTCAGGTTCATACAAGTCAGCTTTCAATCAGTTGTTGTTGTTGCTTTTGTTGTTGTTGTTGTTGTTGATGTTAAAACTAAGTAATATTCCTTTTTGTTCATCAGTTTACAGGAAGTGTATTATTCTAATGGTTTGTTGATTATCATTATTCTGATGTCATGTTTGCTGAAGACATTGTCAGTAATTTTTTCACACTAACCTCAGTTACAATTAATTGTCTTTTTTTTTTTACTTAACCAGTATTCACTAAAAGTTACTCAGAATCAAGACTTCAGGGTTTATCAAAACAACATGATGTGCATGCATTTACCCAGCTGTATTGAGTAGCTAAGTATTGATAGTGATACAAAGCAAGCTAAACTATCGGCTTTTCAAACATTATTATTTCTCTAAATCATTTGCATGAGTTTTTTCTGTGAAACCAACAAAAAGAAATGTATGTTTGAGGTGTGTGTAAAGTGTGATGAAATTTACCACAATATGTTTCATAGATGAGAATCATTTCCTCTTTTTAATTTGAGCAAATTTTGTGGTACCTCCATAGCAAGATTAGACTTCTTGAACAGGCTATGCTTATGGTGTGTTTTATTATCAATACTGTACTGTAAAGCATTTGTGTTTCGCTGGGATCAAATTATCTATTTTCGCCAATGGATAAAATTGGCTAAATTAAAACTGTGAAACTATTAAATACAATAGAGCTCATTGTTTCACATCCAAATCAGTGAATGTAACATGCAGTGAATGTGTCCCAAACATCAGAATAGTGAAATGAAGTCCCAGTGAAAATTAATGCTTTTATAGTATTACAGCCTAGCATTCAGTTCTGTAAGTGAAATGCAGGTGAATGTTGTGTTAAAGTTAATATCATGTTTGATTACAGGAAAAGAATATACAGCTGTTATGCAATAGCGTAGTAAAGTGTACAGAGCACATATGTCCTGACTTGAAGAAAGATACAGAAGATGTGAGAGACCTGTATGGGCCTCTGCTGTCATTGTTTGCGAGTTGTCATAACCTATATTCAGTGTCACGGCAACTCACAGATGATGAGATTAAAATCCTGGTGATTATATATTAAAATAATTTATAGGCATGCGTTTTAAAAATAGTCTGCAACAAATTATCCCTTATGAAAGGCAAATTTTAAAATTGTATTTTACAAAAAGTATTTATGTATTTTTTAAAATGCCTGAATATGTTTGTATGGTTATTGACCTATTTTTCTATAGTGTATTTTTATATATTTTCATTAAGTAACATAACAGTAAAGCAGTCAAGACATACCGTGTCAAAAATAGACACTGACACATCATTCACATAATATTTGTTATTTTGTTGAACTAATACTTATTAAGTTTTTATTCAATGTGTTAGGAAGCATGCAGTTCCACTCTTGTTGAGAAAAGTAAGTTATTATATTTCCTCAGGTTTTCCTTTTTTTTGTTGTGCATGTATCAGTTCATAGGTGTACGTTAGACTCACTGGGTATACTATCTTCTCTTTCTTTTTCAGGGATAAAGATCAAAGCAGCAAATGTGTGTCTACAAAATCTTCATCAAGGAAACATATGAGGAAAGGGAATTGAAAAAAATTATACGGAGGGAGGGCCTGTATTTTTCAAAATACACTGCAGGTAAAATTGTAACATTAAAATGATCAATCAAAACTCTGTACATTAATTTTGCAGACCATATGGTAAGATCGCTTTATCGCTTTATTTCAAATATCTAGGTCTCAAGCTATGATAATATTAAGACGATTTTCACAATATTATTTTGAGAATTTATGATCTTTGACCTGCCCCTATCCCCATTTGCAACTAAGCTGTGGCTTCTCCTACATAAGAGTCAAAGACGGCTTGTGTCTGTTGAACTGTGACCAGTATGAAACAACGACATTTGGCCTTCAAATCATCCTGTACCTCACTAATTATATACATCTATAAATTAAAGACCAGGTAAGAGAGGTCGAGGTCTGAAGTTTAGTGGACGGAGATGATTATATTAACTAAGATTTCTGCTAAAATATCAAGCGACCAGGATGATATTCTACCTAGCCGATATGGCTATAGGCCTGATTTTTGCTGGAAGTCCAGCATGTAAGGAAAGTGTACAGCAAAATTATCAGGTAACAAGGATGACCTTTGACCTAAATTTAACTTATTTGCCAGTATATTAGTGCAACAGCCTTCATAATAATTAGGATGATGCGTCACATTATGATAAAGTAAATATTTGTCAAATAAAATATTATTGATGTTGACTATAGCACGCACACGGACAGCATAACAATTGGGGAGAGTCACTTTTCTCAACATCATTTTGAAAAATTCGTCCTCTCTTCCTATAATTATTTTCCAGTCCCTTACCGGCCAGTAAATGTTGAATTCGTAAACACACATATCACAGGTCACCACTTTATGCACATACAAGGCGTGTATTAAATGTGATTTAACAGTGAAGATCAATCAACAAAGTGAATAAGAGTGAAAATGCATCTATTTCTAGCTTAACATTTTAATCATTTATCGTGAACTTTGGCTCGCGACACACGGAGCGCGGTGCGTGGCTCGTAGCACGTGGCAATTGAATTATGCTTACCCCACCGCAGATCCAACCCCACTAGAATCATATATCGACTCCTCACCGGGCGCCGGCCCCTAGTAGAACTTCCAGTAGAATTACTTTTAAAATTAAGTACCTCCTCGAGAACGAGACCAGAACCTAAATTTCAATTGTTCCAAGCATATGGTCGTGGCGATCATTCAATAGTTGTTTCATATCCAATCATCTACCTCTTTTGTGTGTACATATTTAAATTTAGCATAAAATGTACGACTTTGCGGCATACTTCGTTCTTCTTCGGATCCACCAATTTGACTTCAATTTCTGTATAAACATTGTACATATCTTTCTTTCTTTTGCCATGCCTTCTATGTCGATCCTTGCCATGTCCTCGACTCGCTTGACTTTGGAAAATATTATTGTAATATATGTTAAGTCTCCTTGGAATAAAATCAGGTGCATCGGCGCCCGCCTCTTCATAATTCTTTATCAATTTATGTCTAATATAATTGAAATATGATATCTGCTTTATACCAAAGGGATCTTCTAAAACAAATCTATGCCCAAAAGAATATGTTATATCTGAATGATACATTGTAAATAAGTAGTTCTGAGTGTCTAGGTCCCTATTCAAATCAAATTTCAATATATCAGCTAATTTTCTTATGTTATATTCATTGACGACAATAGTCTCACAATCTTTATCATATACTATTCTGAAATTTTCTTTTAAAGAAAATATACTAAGATAAGTTATCAAAATCTACTATAATATCTTTTTCAGCACTTGTTTGTTTATATATCTCTCTTAATCTGTCTAAGTAGACTCCTTCTTCTTCCTTGTCTTGTCCTTGTGTTATGGCGCAGCACAAGAGAGTCTCTCTATGGTGAAAGAAAGATTAATCATAACTAAACGCTTAAATAAGCGCGGTTTAAATGTCAGCAATTTATCTTCCTACCTTTTCTAATATTAGGAGGTATAATAGCAGGATTTTCTCTGGCTGGCAATCTGGTTACTGTTTTTAACCCACTATCGATTTCTTTAGCTATGTCAATGCATGTACCGAAACAGGAAAAAGGAATGGTCTGTTTGAGTGTGTCTAAAGTGTGCTGAAATTTACAACAATATGTTTCATAGATAAGAATCATTTCTCTTTTTAATTTGAGCAAATTTTGTGGTACCTTTATAGCAAGAATAGACTTCTTGAACAGGTTATGCTTATGGTGTGTTTTATTATCAATTACTGTACTGTAAAAGCATTTGTGTTTCGCTGGGATCAAATTATCTATTTTCGCCAATGGATAAAATTGGCTAAATTAAAACTGTGAAACTATTAAATACATTAGAGCTCATTGTTTCACATCCAAATCCGTGAATGTAACATGTAGTGAATGTGTCCCAAACATCAGAATAGTGAAATGAAATCCAAGTGAAAATTAATGCTTTTATAGTATTACAGCCTAGCATTCAGTTCTGTAAGTGAAATGCAGGTGAATGTTGTGTTAAAGTTAATATCATGTTTGATTACAGGAAAAGAATATACAGCTGTTATGCAATAGCGTAGTAGAGTGTACAGAGCACATATGTCCTGACTTGAAGAAAGATACAGAAGATGTGAGAGACCTGTATGGGCCTCTGCTGTCATTGTTTGCGAGTTGTCATAACCTATATTCAGTGTCACGGCAACTCACAGATGATGAGATTAAAATCCTTGGTGATTATATATTAAAATAATTTATAGGCATGCGCTTTAAAAATAGTCTGCAACAAATTATCCCTTATGAAAGGCAAATTTTAAAATTGTATTTTACAAAAAGTATTTATGTATTTTTTAAAATGCCTGAATATGTTTGTATGGTTATTGACCTATTTTTGCTATAGTGTATTTTTATATATTTTCATTAAGTAACATAACAGTAAAGCAGTCAAGACATACCGTGTCAAAAATAGACACTGACACATCATTCACATAATATTTGTTATTTTGTTTGAACTAATACTTATTAAGTTTTTATTCAATGTGTTAGGAAGCATGCAGTTCCACTCTTGTTGAGAAAAGTAAGTTATTATATTTCCTCAGGTTTTCCTTTTTTTTGTTGTGCATGTATCAGTTCATTAGGTGTACGTTAGACTCACTGGGTATACTATCTTCTCTTTCTTTTTCAGGGATAAAGATCAAAGCAGCAAATGTGTGTCTACAAAATCTTCATCAAGGAACATATGCAGAAAGGAATTGAAAAAAATTATACGGAGGGAGGGCCTGTATTTTCAAAATTACACTGCAGGTAAAATTGTAACATTAAAATTGATCAATCAAAACTCTGTACATTAATTTTGCAGACCATATGGTAAGATCGCTTTATTTCAAATATCTAGGTCTCAAGCTATGATAATATTAAGACGATTTTTACAATATTATTTTTGAGAATTTATGATCTTTGACCTGCCCTCTCCCCATTTGCAACTAAGCTGTGGCTTCTCCTACATAAGAGTCAAAGACGGCTGGTGTCTGTTGAACTGTGACCAGTATGAAACAACGACATTTGGCCTTCAAATCATCCTGTACCTCACTAATTATATACATCTATAAATTAAAGACCAGGTAAGAGAGGTCGAGGTCTGAAGTTTAGTGGACGGAGATGATTATATTAACTAAGATTTCTGCTAAAATATCAAGCGACCAGGATGATATTCTACCTAGCCGATATGGCTATAGGCCTGATTTTTGCTGGAAGTCCAGCATGTAAGGAAAGTGTACAGCAAAATTATCAGGTAACAAGGATGACCTTTGACCTAAATTTAACTTATTTGCCAGTATATTAGTGCAACAGCCTTCATAATAATTAGGATGATGCGTCACATTATGATAAAGTAAATATTTGTCAAATAAAATATTATTGATGTTGACTATAGCACGCACACGGACAGCATAACAATTGGGGAGAGTCACTTTTTCAACATCATTTTGAAAAATTCGTCCTCTCTTCCTATAATTATTTTCCAGTCCCTACCGGCCAGTAAATGTTGAATTCGTAAAACACACATATCACAGGTCACCACTTTATGCACATACAAGGCGTGTATTAAATGTGATTTAACAGTGAAGATCAATCAACAAAGTGAATAAGAGTGAAAATGCATCTATTTCTAGCTTAACATTTTAATCATTTATCGTGAACTTTGGCTCGCGACACACGGAGCGCGGTGCGTGGCTCGTAGCACGTGGCAATTGAATTATGCTTACCCCACCGCAGATCCAACCCCACTAGAATCATATATCGACTCCTCACCGGGCGCCGGCCCCTAGTAGAACTTCCAGTAGAATTACTTTTAAAATTAAGTACCTCCTCGAGAACGAGACCAGAACCCTAAATTTCAATTGTTCCAAGCATATGGTCGTGGCGATCATTCAATAGTTGTTTCATATCCAATCATCTACCTCTTTTGTGTGTACATATTTAAATTTAGCATAAAATGTACGACTTTGCGGCATACTTCGTTCTTCTTTTGGATCCACCAATTTGACTTCCATTCCTGTATAAACATTGTACATCTTTCTTTCTTTGGCCATGCCTTCTATGTCGATCCTTGCTATGTCCTCGACTCGCTTGACTTTTGGAAAATATTATTGTAATATATGTTAAGTCTCCTTGGAGTAAAAGCTGGTGCATCGGCGCTCGCCTCTCTCATGTTTATTTATTAATTTATCTCTAAGATAATATTATTGAAATATACAATCTGTTTTTTACCGAAGGGGTATTCTAGAACAAATCTGTGCCCCAAAAAATCTGTTATATCTGAGTGAGACATGGTGTATAAGTAGTTCTGAGTGTCTAGGTCCCTATTTAAATCAAGTTTCAATATATCAGCTAATTTTCTTATCCTATTCTCAATCATAGTCTTTATTATATACTATCCTAAAGATGTTTTAAAAGAAAATATTCTATGATAGGTTATCAAAATCCACTATAATATCTTTTTCGGCATTTGTTCGTTTATATATCTCACCTAATCTGTCTAAGTCGACTCCTTCTTCTTCCTTGTCTTGTCCTTGTGTTATGGCGCAGCACAAGAGAGTCTCTCTATGGTGAAAGAAAGATTAATCATAACTAAACGCTTAAATAAGCGCGGTTTAAATGTCAGCAATTTATCTTCCTACCTTTTCTAATATTAGGAGGTATAATAGCAGGATTTTCTATGGCTGGCAATCTGGTTACTGTTTTTAACCCACTATCGATTTCTTAAGCTATGTCAATGCATGTACCGAAAACACCACTGTGAAATCTCTTAAACCAAATTTAAAACACTTTATCAGTATGTTGCTCCTTCGCTTCTGATACACTTTAGAAGGATTGTAAAATGATACAGGGGCGTTTTTGGAGTGTGCGGCCAGGCTTGCAGCAAAGGTTTTAGCAGTACTTATATCAAAACTTTCACCTAATCTCCTGGATACCATTAGATCGGGAAACTTTTGAAGAGTTTATCGCCAAGATACACCCATTTCATTGCATGTGGCGGGATCTTTGGAACCATATTTAGGATTGATTGGAAAAATGCATTCTAGATTGTCTACATATATAATAGGATCTTCATATTCTCCAAACCTGAATTTGCCGCCTCTATCACCAATTTGAACGTCATTGCTACCACTTTCCAGTATTTTTATTGCATCTGATATAGAAAGGATTGCCATTGTCTTATCGTAATATATCTTTACAAAAAATAATTTCAAAACAAAAAATTCTATGATATAGATATCACAAAAATGTCATTCATATTCATAAATGGACCAACTGGACGTGGTAAAGTTTATGATACAGTAAATTTGGTAACAGCCTTCGATGACTCCTCGTTCGTGCAAGAATTTGATGATAAGTTAATAGAACATTCTCTTAGTTTACAATGTTTGGCTGGCACAGACGCTGTTAACACAAATAAAATTTGTGACTAAAGTATAATTCAACACCTGACTTTTTCTCGATTTAAAGGTGTTCGGACGCAAGAAAAAAGATCGCTTCATCAGCATTTGGCGATTTACACAGTTTCATTATCATATTCAAAGACACATCTTGGGAATATTGCAGGTGAAGTATTCTGACTCGAGCCAGACCATATGAAATAACTGAGTCCGCCTTAAAAGAACTGGAAAAGATACACAAGCAGTACAAAGACACTTTCTCACAAAATTTGTCATGACTATAGACATCCCTGTTTGATAGTTAGTGAGCAATTTACGTCTTCACTTCTCAAGAATATGCTTGATCCAAGGATTGATACAGAAACAGTTGGCCACGTTGATTCTCTATGAGCTTTTCACCACAGCTCAAAGGCGCCCCATTTGTAGCGTCCCAAATATTCGCCACACATACGTGGAGTGCGCGTTCAGAGTGTCAATTTCACCGCTCGTGTCATGTTGAAAATTTCGCCGCATTCCCTTGCTGCACAGCTAAATATTGATAGAAGGGTAATAGGTCCTATTTCCCGTATATGCTGCCCTTACAATTATGATATTTTGAGAAGAATTTCAATTGGGAATTCAAGAGATAACAACCATATGCAAAATTAAGTAAAAACAACAACAGCAAAACGATCTTTAACTCGTCATTTCATAAAAATAAGAGGAAAACTCAAAAACATAAAAACTATAGAGTTTTAGTTTCCCTTCATGATTTGTGTCATACCAACATTTTAAAAAATAACAGCGAAATGAAAATGTTAAACCAACTTTTTTTTCAGATGTATTTTTTATTTTACGATGTGTCTGATCAGCTCGATTTCCCAAAGAAAGAATGATAGTGAAAAGTGGCACTTTGTTTCTTTGATTGACATACACAATTCCTGTGGTTTTAGTTTTTTTGAATTTTCCGACGAAACTTTGTTTAGTTGCGTTTTATTTTTCCGATCGCTGAAATTTTGCTCTTGCTCTCAATAAAATGGCGATCTTAAATAAAATGGCGATCTTACGGCGTTTGCATATGCAGAATCAGGGTCTTATATTGATTCATTTAATCGGTTAGTGTCTCTTAAATTGTACAGACCGAATACCTGTTAGATTGTTGTAATTTCTACCAAATTGTTGTGAATATCAAGTATGAAAATTCCAGTAAACTGCAAAATAACACAAAGCAGAGGTGAACGGGCTTAGACTCTTCACTGTAATCGTAAAGTGAGCGTTATCGATCGATATTCTTTTGTTGTATCGCTCATTCGCATGTAGTTCCCCGTTCACAATGGTGCCAAACTACGCCAAAGTGCGCCAAAATGTGCCAAAACTGAACAAGTGTCTTCGATTTAACATCAGTACAAGAAACCAACGGATACCTTGATGTAAAAGTGTTCAAGTCAATTTACTGGTCATTGTGGAAATGTTTATGATGTGACCTCAACACACGAGTGCCTGGCATGAGGGGCACCCAAGCAGATTTTCAATTGATAATCTATTGAAAATAATTTCATAAAAAGGATCGCCGTTGTCAATAGCGACCAGCTGAAAGCGCTGTTCAATAGAAATTATGCTTTGCAGAATACCGTACACTGAGGCATACTTTTTGGGCTGTAGTGTTTGGAATTGCATGGGGCGGTGGCAGCCATGGATTTTTAATAGATGATGGGTAGAAGGAGGAGGAACTTGAAAAAGCTTATTGTCCACCGGACCAAGAACAACTGGAACAACCTCAAGTCTCACTCAAGAACCTACACAAACTTCTCAATGCTTGTGAAACTATACGTGCTTACAATGCTCCATTTGACTTACAGGCACTTGCGATGTCAAAGGACCAAGACTATGTCTGTGACAGCAGAGTTACTTGTCTATGGCTTATGGTAGTTAACTACATTGTACTTCAACCAGAACTTCTCAAGAAAGCTGAATAAGGGGGGCTCGAAAGAACGGATAAGGGCAACACAAAAGTCGTTTTGAAGATCTTGCAAACTTAATATGTGCCTTCCGGAGAGATGGAGAAAGCTGTGCGTACCTACCACCTCATCCACATACATCATGCAAGGCAATCTGATTAAAACCAGATGTAGAGTTCGGCAGCTTATGCAATATACTCTCATTGTCGCCTCTCACTGACCATCTCCAATAGAAGGTAGCATTCACATCTCGCGCTCTGGCCAGAACAGCCAACGTAGCAGAAGGCGCCTTATAGAGAACAATAGGTATGACTGGCAAGCTTATAAATACTAATTTCTCAAAAAAAGGGAAAAATTAGCTGAAAGTATAACAGATTATTTCTGATACTCTATGAAAGATAATCCTCCATACATCAAATTACTGGAATGAAGGGTTTAATATATCAGTTTAAACATTACTGACAATACTCACCAATTATATGGTACACACAGCTGCTTTTATCATAGTTGATGGAACTGTACAAGCCAGGTATTTATCAGTAACAAGAAAAACTCTCTGACAATTATTTTTACAATTACAAGTGGAGTAAAACTTTAATTTGTAACACTTGTAAGTACAGTAATACTGTTAAAATGAATTTGTGTTCATCAGCCAAAACAGTTTATTATTTGTGGATCTCAGGCCATTTCTATTTCACTTATCTTAAATCTTGATAGAGTTGACATTTTTTTGTTGTGTGATGGATACCTGTATCACTGCAGTTGCACTGGTGGTACCAAGGAATATTTTATTCATCAAAATTTAAACTCTTACATGTTCAATAATTTCAAGAAAAAGCATCTGTTTGTCAAACATATTCCTTGGTATAACATTGCTAAAAAATTATTCTCACAGGTGTATGGATAAGACATATTGTTATGTTTTCCTTTTTTGCAAAGTTCTTGTTCAAATAATTTTTGTCACAAGCTAAAACTGTCAAGATGAATGCACAACAACAGGCAGCAGTTGATTTACCTTAGCAGGCCATAATTTCTGCTTACTGGTCATGCTGGCACTGGCAAGACTCATGTGGTGAGGGAAATGGTAAAGCGCCTGCAAAAAAAACAAAAAGTAGTAGCTGTAACAGGAACAACTGGGCTGAGCAGTCTTCAGTATGCTTGCAAGGCGGCATGACCATACACTCATGGGCAGGCATTGGTATGAGTACACATACCAAGCAACAAGTGGTTTCTCTGATAAAAACAGATGAAAAATATGAAGCTGTCAAAAACAGAATTGAACAGGCAGATGTACTCATAATCGATGAGATTTCAATGCTGAGCAGCAAGACTTTCAGTGACCTTGAGTATATCCTGAGAAATGTTAGTAACAGCAATAACAACAAGATATTTGGAGGTATGCAGGTCATTTCCGTGGGAGATTTTAATCAATTACCACCAGTACCTGATCAGTGGACAGGCGATGCAGGGCACTATGCCTTTCAGAGCAACATATGGCATATCTGCTTCCTCATACCATCATTCTGTCTGAAGTCATTCGACAAAGAGATCCAAATCTTGTAAAGGCCATCAAAGAATGCACAAATGGGCCTCTCTCTGCTGACACCAAAGAATTATTCACAAGATTAGACCGGCAAATTACAACAGATATTCAACCAGTACGTCTCTTTGGACAAAATTATGAAGTCGACCTATACAATGCCATGAATCTCATGGCATTGCAAGGCGAACAAACAGAATACATATCAGAAGAAAGGGGGGGGGACAAAATACTGCTAAACAAGTTTGCAGCACCACACTGTTTGACGTTAAAGAAAGGAGCTAGAGTTATATTGGTTAGAAACATATCAAGCGACTTGGTAAATGGTCTAACTGGAAGTGTACAGGAAATGGGTATCGACCATGTGTCAGTGTTCTTTCCCAATATCGGTAAAACAGTACAGATAAAGCGTATGATGTTTACTAAGTATGATCCAAGTAGTAACACCCTTCTTGCTCAACGACTGCAGATACCCATAAGGCTTGCCTATGGTATGACAGTTCATAAAGCCCAAGGTTTGACTTTGGAAGCTGTTGGAAGTAGATTGTACACATTTAAACCACCCTGGTCAATTGGCCGTGGCAGTCAGCTGGGCAACACATGTTAATGGACTTTGCATGCTAAACTTCAAACCTTCAGTATGTGTTCCAGTCCGAAGATAGTTAAAGACTTTTACTTTGCGAGCAAAGAATTAATTGGTGTACCTTTGGATGCATCATGCTGCAATACAGACTTTGTCGACCAAGCTGGAATAATTGATGATTCATCTGTACAGACACCAGTGACTACTCTGGCTGAGGCTGATAACTTTGATGAGGGAGAGTTGGAATGCATAGATGAGATGATCCATAATTTGGAAGTCAGCAAAACTGTTCCTCCACATCTTCAAGCAGAAGAAGTTTTGAAGTTAATATCCATGCCAAAGCCTGCCACAAAACAGCAAATCCACAGACAGAAAATTATAGATGTTCTAAGAGATGACATCGTAAAGCTGAACAAATTCTTTGGCACACTTTGGGACAAAATTCAGTCTCTTCTTAACCAATCTCTACCAACCTGGGCAGGGAAGTAAAGTGGAGGGAAGTCATAGCCGTGCATTCTACTCCAGCTTCAAAAAATACGTCAGTGGGCCTTTGTTCAAAGCAGCATGCAGTGAGCTGTTTGGAGCATTCCCAACAGAAGACCAACATAATGTTGCTATGGATTTGGCCATTGAAATCCAGTCTCTTGTGCTGAAACACAAGAGAGAGAGTTATGCTGTTGATGATAATAAACAAATGCAAAGGCCCTCTTCACATTGCAGTATATCAGAAGAAGCAAAAGGCAAAGTTCGGTATATTGGCGGAATGTGTATAGCAAAAGTTAAACACAAGTATAAAAAATTGGTGACGACACACGTGTACAAAAGACAAAAGTTGCTTCAGTTTTACCATACACATGTTGAGGCTTTGGAACAACTTGAGGACACATTTTCCTCATTGGTAGAGTCATCAAATTATCCAGACACATTGGTAGCAATACAACAGAAGCAAAACATAAGAGGTAGCCTGACTCATATAACAGATGATGCCTTCAAGTTTTTCATTCACCTTGAAGAGAGAAGAGTGCTAGAGGAGGAACTTGTAAAAGAGGTTGGTATAGATGAGTCCACTCTGCAGAAATTAGAAGATGTTATGCTGGCTGACAGTGGCCTGTTTCAGTCATGGACAAAACTGTTCCAGAAGAGTTCATCTCCCACACTGATGCATGGAAAGGAAAGAGTGAAGACTGCAAGATTATACTAAATGATACATGTATGACAGCTGATCTAATAAATAGGATGTATGGTGTAGTTGTGTAAAAGAACATACATATAACAAATAACCAACTGAGAAAAGATCTGCTAATGAAACTGAAAAGGAAGAAGACTCTGGCACACCTTAAGGCAGTACAAGAACTGAAGACAAAAAGAAAAACAGATTTTCAGATGACATCAATTCAACAAGATACGTCATCCAACAAATGTGCCTCTCATTGTAGACTCAAAGCAATCTTGGTAAATGACAGGACTTTTCTTGTTGATAGCACCCTAAACAAAAATGACTTGACACTTCTCTGCCAGGCCTATGGTGTGAAGTACACAAGCCGGACAACTAAGGAGGAGTTGTCAAATTCACTGGCCACAGTTTTATGTGAGAACAATGACATGCCAAATCCATATGTATTTGATGAAGCCACATCATCACTTTCAACCAGTACCAGCAAAGCAGGTGGACAAAAACGGAAACAACATACCGGTACACAACAAACAGAAACTGTGAATTACAGTTAACAGGAACAGCCATGTCTTCAAAACCAAAGAGGAGAAAACAGGCCAAGAAACTACGGGAAGAAGAGCTCAGTTTTGGTAGCATAACTGCTGGAGATTAAAAGAGCATTACTTGTGTTGGGATAAATGTAATCATTGGTACCACAGAGATTGTTCTGGATGAAGAATAGTTGCCTAACGGGGCTGTTTCTCCTCCAGAAACAGAATGGTTTTGCCCTGAGTGTGAAGATCACCGATTGTAGGTTTTTGGTAAATTTCAAGCGAAGGATGAGTTAGCACTAAGGGAAAGTTTAGTTTTGTCTCATAACTTGCGAGTAATAGATTCTAACCACCATCAAGGACGGGAGAAGATTTCTCACACAAGTTCCCTATGTGATCAGTGTTACCACAGAGTGTGAGAAACCTAATCCCAAGTCTGTCATTCTCACTTGGCTAACAATGTTATATTTGCTGCATGTTGTCATTTGTTTCGACACAGTTTCTGTTGATCATGTGCAATGACATCACACTGTTGGTAATTTTTACACAGTCAAAGACACAGAATTTGTAAAAGTTTGAAATTGACTTTATTTCACACTCTCAATTTCCAGGTATGCAATGAAAATGAAATTTCATACATGCAACCATTTGTATGCGAGATTACAATCTCTATGCAAATATTCGTTCATGAAAACAGTTCATTATTTATTCAAACATATTACAAAGTTCTAACAATCTTCTCAGTTAACAAACTCAATTATAGTCATCTATTGAATGTTGATCAATATGTGAAAACTGCATGAAAAATATTTAACAAAATTCTGCCTTTTGTGTGATGTCATGTGTATTGTTAAATGATGCATGGACACAAAGTGATAGTTAAATATGTATCAACTGCTGTTCTGCTTTTGATATTGTTGGGTTTTCCATTGTTATCCATATTACCACAGTAGGTTTACATACTTTGAAGATTCCACTACTTAATTAATAGTTGCATGGAGGTAGCCATATTTGAGTTTCCAAACTAAAATTAGAGCTGTGTCAGTTGGGTATTGTACTGGTATGTACATCTCTGAGTTAAAGTACATTTACATGAAATAGTTTAATTTTACTATAAAACCATGAAAATGAAAAAAAGTTGCAGCTTATATCAATTTTGAAACCCTGCTTATTTATTGTATTAAGTAAATTTTCATGTTGTGTGGCACTACCAGGTGGATAATGCCTGCAAAATACAGTCAGCATGCTGTTGCAATCCAATTAACAGTAACTCTTTGTTAGTTTGTTTTATAATCAGATAATATTAATGAAGAGGATTTCAGTTAAAATGTAAATAACCCTTATATATTCCACTTAGTAACTGAGTTGAACCTGAATTGCTCATATTAAACTATTAAACTCTAATTTTCTTTGCAGGGTGTATTGGTTTAGAGAGTGACATGGCATATGGGGATGCTGTACTGCCTGTATTTGAATTATTCGATGTGGTGTTTTGACCAAGGATGATACTATTAACAGTATAACAGTACTGAAGGTAAGTAGGGTTTGTGGTAGGCCCATTGAACTTTGCTCTTTGTTGACAAAAATATGTTCTCCACAATGTCAGTATTCAACCTGGCTGGCACAATACTTCCCCATTCTTAGAGAATTTGTTCTTACACAGTTCATTGAACCCATCACCAGAGAGACCAAGTCATCTCTGGTTTCCACACTCATGAGAGACCGCTTTCTTGACTGACTGTCCTGGGTGTCATCATGTAGGATACTGTTGTCCCAGTTAAGGAACCATTGTAGAGCATCTTCATTGTCCTTCAGTCGTATGTCATCCATGCTCATGATTGGCCGTCGGTCGCGGAATGTTTTGATTAACTTGCTGGTATGCTGTAGCAGTTCAACTGTTGCATCGAGATGAGACCCATCATGGAGATCATTCTGATAAGCCTTAGGATAAAGAAAAAGATAGACTATATAAGGATGATTGTACAACTTCACAGACAGACAGAATGCATAATTAAAGGCAAATTTGTTTCCCTTCTTTTTGTAAGTTAATGTAAAACCTTTGACATAATAGCCCCAACAAAGTACATTCCTTGCATCCTCTCAAAATTTGAAAGGCGTATAGAATAAGTGGTTAAAATTCAGCACAAGTTTCATATAAAATTATAATTTATCTCATATGATTTCACAAAACTAAAGTAAAGGTAAGAAGTAATGACCTGATTTGTGTTTTGTAAGGAAAATCTCAATGTACCTGGATGCAGGCAAAAGACAAATAGTTTAATTATTTGGTCAAAGTTCATTGTCATTAAGCTTACACAAGCCTTGCTGTGTTACCAGCAGTTTTATCATGGTAGATTCTTGAAAGACAAATTCTGCTGTAAAGCACCATATGATTGAAACCTGGCAGAAAGAGAGAAAAGTTATCCTGGACTATTCACATCCAGTCAAAAAGTAAAACTGTAATGTACCTTGAAAAGTGTCAGCATGTCTTCATTTAGCACCTCTTCTGCCAATTTATTTCTCATTTTTTGTTGTGTGTCTGGGAATAGATGTGCATCTGTCAATTTATAGTGGATCCTGCAGGTGTTTTTATTTCTGTCCCACTGGTATGCTCCTATCCAGTATTCCCAACATATGTATTTTCCCTTACATTGCAGAAGACGCTTGTCATACTGGCGGGAACCACTCTTCAGAATATTATTTCTGATTTTCTTGAAGAGATGCTAAGTGAGAGAAGAAGAGATGCTAAGTGAGAGAAGAGTATTTTAAACTTGTCCCTAGTATTCATTATGTAGGGTAAGTGCTTTGCCAAGGTGGTTTTCATTGGCGTTTG
The DNA here is from genome assembly GCF_041260155.1 of Ptychodera flava. NCBI lineage: Eukaryota > Metazoa > Hemichordata > Enteropneusta > Ptychoderidae > Ptychodera > Ptychodera flava. Next base: position 632,680 of record NW_027248378.1, read on the forward strand.
ACAGTATAGGAGACACTTGTATTGAAGTCCTTGAGACCTAAACTGCATAACTATATTTGGAATTATGGCCAGGGTGAAAGTTTATCTGATTCATATTTATTCATTCGCATGTGTGAAACTCGGTTATAATTCACGCATAGATCCAATGTAGGGTATTGCCAAAATTTCATGGATTCTTTAAGGTGTTATCTAAATTTTGCTGAATAATCCTTGTGGAGGCTATGTGAGTCTATAATTGTGTATATGAATGTAAACTTACTGAAGGATCCATTATGAAGGACACTTTCTGGTTGTAACCATATAGACTTGTTTTAGTAAACTGTTCCTTTCTCGGATTAGCACTATTCATGTCATCCATAAAATGCATCTTCAGGAAAGACCGGTTGTTGCTGGAGCCATCCATGCATGCAAACCCAACCTGCAAGTAATCAATATTGTCATCTACATGTATGCAAATTTAGCCAAATTTACATTGGACGGTGGAGAATGAGTACATGTGTTTTCTTTATATTGCTGAGGTAAAAGTGGTTGTTAATCAATCATAATTGCATATGGTGTGTAGTATTTCCTGCTCATATATGTTAAACATTCATATATTTTTACCATGCTAACTTGAACCATGACAGATACTGATTTCAAAATTCAAATTTAAAGGCAATGTACAATATCTCATTCAATTCACACATGTATGTATGGGTAAATTCATTTGTCAAAATATTATAATATCTTGTGGTACACTTTTTATGGCTAAGAATTATAATTTTTATACTATTAAAATTGATAGTTTACCTGCAGTAACTAGCTGAGGTTATTTTTATTTTTTTGGTCATTTGATTTTGTACAAGTATGACATACAGAGTATAATGGCAGCAGCAAAAAAGTTGATCTTCCTTTGCATAGTAAGTGATCATGATTTTCGCTAAACTTGGTATTTAAAACAGAATCTCTGGCTGGATATACGTTGCAAATATAATTACCTTGAATCCCCATTTATGTAGACATGATACAGCTCTCCAGAATATATTGAATAACTCAGAACTATTAGCTTCTGTTGTCGGAAAGTGACAAATGGAAACCTGTACCCATTGTCAGCTAAATAGACCAGTTGCAATACATGTGAAGCCAGCGTTTTCTCTTCCTTTCCTAGAATGAGCATATGAAATTGATGTATTCGTTTACTCAATCAAATGTACAGTTGATTTAGGGAGTGAGGTGACTAAACATAAACAGCATAAGTCCACTTAAGTAAACTACAGTAGTTCACTTTCCGTTCATAAAAAACCTTATACATTCACTCTCTTGTCCCATGTTCACAAATCCAACTAACTGTGTTTTTCCACCACGTTTGTTGATTTGCAGGTCTTCCTGAAAAGTGAAAGAAATCCTCATTTTAACGTCAGTTGTGCAATTATCAGATGCACTGATAAAGTTGAAGAAAGAAATGGTTGTGTGGATTACTGAAGTGATGACATGAGTTGTTAATGCGGTAAGTATTGACATATACATACCTGTATGGACATTTCATCAAACATGATGCCACCTTCCCATCCATCATCTGTCATCCCTCGTTTTTCTGCTTCTTTCCTCATCCAGTGCAGAATTTCATCATTGAAGCCAGGTTTTTGTTCTACGCTGTTCTTGTAGTAGGACAAAAGTCTGCCTGATGGGAGTGCCAGAAACCCACTTTCTCTCAAATCCTTGTATGATTGTGGACACCTTCCCCAAATAGTCAGACACAGTCTTATTATGCTAGAGGAAGATAAAACAGAATATTCGCCCAATATAAGAAGTTATACAATACAGTTGTTGATTGCAAACCTCTATTGCCCCAGCTTTTTAACTTTCAGGTATGTTGTCAGCATTTTTGATTGCAACACTGGGTGAACTAGTATCATAGGCTTTATGAGTTTGTTTAACCCCGATGAAAATTACAAACATACCAGACTGAGTGTAGGCTGCACTGATAATATGAAATTCTGACATTTCAATGAAGAAAGTACAGGCAGAATGCATGCAAACACAAGGAAAAATGATAATGGGGCACTCCCATAATAACTTCAACTTCAATACAGGGTAGTTTTACCTGGGATGCCACCTTCTCTTCCTGGGATTTTTCGCTTTCAATGCTGCCTCTTGTGACTGAAGAAGAATTGCTAGCTTCTTACTGTTTCACCACAAACTTTATACAATTTAGCTTCCACCTCTTCCCATATTTATGCATGTCCTTATCATCTTCATCAGTCAGTTCTATGAAACACTGATTATTTTCTTCATCTTGTTCCTCCTGTAAAGCGTCTTGTGATCTTTTGCGACTGCTTGACATGTCTCTGCATTTTCGACAAATAGATGACAAACTGGAGTAGGACACTGCTCCGGCACAGTACAGGCTTCTATAGCGGTGTTGAGTTTCACTGCTGCCAATTTTACTCCATCGCTCTCGAGTGGCATTCTTTACTTCTGAATCTTCACCAATCGGTTTGTAATCGAAACCCCTACAAGCTCTCATTTTGCCAATGATGTTAAAGTTTTCATGAATAGAACTATCGTTCATGTCTATTTCATTGGACAGGCCCAAATTTGCTCGGTCTATTTCTTTTCCAGAAACGGCCACTCTTATATGCCCATCCAGTTGAAGTGTGACTTCTTTCATCACTTTGTGCCCATTACAAATGTCTCCAGAAAAGTTGACAAATGTTGCTCCATTTGTACTTGAAGTGACCATGCAAATTCTGTTGGCACTGAGTCAGTCATAGTTTTTAAACTCATTTCTGAAGGTATTTGTCCATTACCGCCTGCATCTCTCTTTTTCCAAACCAGTCCTTTGTATACACGAACTGCTTTTCCATTGACTTTTTTGGCTGTAAATTTCACCCCATTAAATACCGTAGGTACTATTCTGCCTATCATGTTTACTGCCACAGTTTTTCCTGTACTTTCCTTATATGCATCTGTTATTTTTTTTCCAGTGAGGAGATCTCCCCAGCCATCGGATACTGCCAAGGATTGTGACAACCTGCAAAGAACCATACAGTTGTGACATATTTCCACTTCATTTATTGTATGAAGCCTTTTTTTATTGGACTTTGCTTGCTGTTGTTTTCACTGATTAAATAAAATATATGATACTAATCTTTTGTTCTCAGTGTAATGTCTGGATACATGGCCATTGTGTGAATGAAACATGTTTAAAAAAATGTGTGCACAGTACAGAACTGGTTTCATTATCAGCAAATTTTATTGTTAGAAATGTCCTGTGTACATGTTTATTCGAAACCATTTGATAGGGCAAAATTTGAAAGTGCAGTGGAGAACAAACTAGAGGCTGAGGCAAAAGTGTCAGAGTGATGTTCCCTTTCTTGCAGAGAAAATTTTAAGGAATTGATTTGTGCAACGGTGCAGTCTGATGCAATCTGAAGGGGTGTTTTCAATTGTTTACTCACAAAACAAAAAAACTAGAACACTCCAAAGGGGAGAGCAAGCAGTAGTTGGGGGGGGGGAGGTGTCTCCCTTTCTTATTGAAAATTTTAGAATTTGATGACTGTAATGGTGCCATCTGAGAAGTGTTAGAATTTCTTCTGCATCAAAAATTGAGTAACGCATCTTTCCCTCCTCATTTTGAGCACACCCCCCCTTCTGGTTCACACCCCCCTTCTGGTTTTGAATTTTTTGAGTGACCCCCCCCCCCCCGCCGGCTCCTCAAGCCCTCAAGGGTGTAAATGATGGCTCGCTTATATGCACAACTACAGAAAAAAAAATACTGTTGCAGTGTTGTCCCTAATTACTTTTAATTTAATTGTCTCTGAATCCCCACACACATCTTGGAAATGAAGTATAATTGAGTGACAACATCTTTTTTTTGATTAATATTAGTATAGTTGTTGTTATTATTGTTTTTATTATTATTATATCATTAATATTGTCAATTTGTTCACAACAAATGGCAAACTTTACCTTTTCACAGTTTTCAGCCGTCAGCAATTTTTCATAATCACAAAAGAATATATCTTCTGTCACTCACTCCTTTCCAACTCCCTCCCAAAAAATGTAACATTTATGCGTAAACTTACCATGATAAAAGACCGGTATCTGTTTGCGTTTGTTCCATCGTCATCTTAAGGCGTTTTAAGTTTTCCCTTTTGAATTTCACGAGCGTTGGGTAATCGACCAATAGTGGTTAATCTCTGTCTGATACCGTTGATGGCGTTAGCAACGGACCAATCAGTGATGCGAATGGGGTCGATTATGATAATGAGTTGCGTTATTACAACGGTGGCCATCAGAAACACCGATGTTGTCAAAACGCGGCTGATTTCTCTAAAGTTTCATTTTATCGTGACTTGAGTGTGATTTTTGGACAGCAGCGATCCTTCCGCATCTAACGAGGTAACTCAATGTAGGATTTGTGTGTATTTTTCGACTAGAACGGGCAGTTTCTTTGCAGGCCGGATAATTCTGTTTCTTACCTTGGTGATTAGGCTACGGAAGAGAACGTCGCCGCGTAGCATAAACTACACTTATACAAACTACCCAGAAAACAGAACGCCTGTGGTCAGTGGGAGAACTTGGCGAGTTATGAGCTCGACCAGCTGGAGAAGTAAGCCAGGCAAACTCGGCCAGTATGGAGAATTGTATATGATGAGACTACAGTGTATGGTACAGGGTAGGCATACATAAGGTTTTGGCCGACAGTAGTTATAAAAGGTAGTTTTTTGTGCCCTATCAAAATTGGAAACGCGGTCGCCGTGTATTCCGCCTATAAGCATAGTCAGCAAGGCTGTGGTGGGAGCTCAGGCCGTAGATACACTGGTAACACACAGCATCTTACGTAGGGCTACTTTTGAGACATACACATATAGTGAGCAGCGCCAGTGATCGACTTTGGCTGCCTAGCTCTACTGTTACTTTGACACTCAGGTATAATTACAGGGCAGCCGAGCGGCCATGAATTTCTATACTGAAATTTGAAAGTGTGTCATATTGTGTAATTGATGCTGCAAATTTGAATAACAATTAGATCGGATGTTTACATTGATAGCATAACGTGCAATCTAATTGGCTGCTTCAGTGTACGGAGATATGAACGCGACCTTCTATGGGAGTTGGTCAGATATAGTGAGAGGAGACAGCGAGAGAATACTGCTTACACATACGAAGATGTTGCCATACTCTACATCTGATTTAATCAGATCACATGAAAGGATGCAATAAGTGAACACTACTTACGACAATACATGATAAATACCATGCCAGGGGGATGGGATAGTAATGCACCTCCTACTTTCTTGAAATTAGGACCTGCTCCGTGGTACTTATTGAATAACTTTGATGAGACTACATATCTACTGTCTTGATGAGACTATCCAGGGTTGGTAACTCTGCTGGTGGACAGAATTGTCCCCCAGGTTATCGTTCACCCAGTTAAAGCGATGAAATTCGTTTCTTCGCTTCACTAAAGTTTGTATGTGCGATGTATGATAGTTAGCATGCGTGCATGAGTACTTCACTAACTCTACAACATGTGGAGCGGTCTCAGTCAGAAAAATGTAACAACTTAGCCGGCTATTGAACCACTCTCTTTTTGGAGTGGAGATTTAGCCGAGCGGTTCTGTCTGTGGCCTCTCCGCAAGGCGACTGATGCCGTATGTAGTGGGTTCGAACCCGATTGAAAACTAGCCATATTTTCTATCCAGGGTTGGTACTCTGCTGGTGGACAGAATTGTCCCAAAGGTTATCGTTCGCCCAGTTAAAGTGATGAAATTCGTTTCTTCGCTTCACTAAAGTGTGTATGTGCGATGTATGATAGTGAGCATGCGTGCATAAGTACTTCACAAATCTACAACGTGTGGAGCGGTCTCAGTCAGAAAAATGTAACAACTTAGCCGGCTATTGAACCACTATTTTTTGGATTGGAGATTTAGCCGAGCGGTTCTGTCTGTGGCCTCTCCGCTAGGCGACTGATGCCGTATGTTGTGGGTTCAAACCCGATTGAAAACTAGCCATATTTTCTATCCAGTGTTGGTAACTCTGCTGGTGGACAGAATTGTCCCCGAGGTTATCGTTCGCCCAGTTAGAGCGATGAAATTTGTTTCTTCGCTTTGCTAAAGTTTGTATGTGCGATGTATGATAGTTAGCATGCGTGTGTGAGTACTTCACGAACTCTACAACATGTGGAGCGGTCTCAGTCAGAAAAATGTAACAACTTAGCCGGCTATTGAACCACTCTTTTTGGGAGTGGAGATTTAGCGAGCGGTTCTGTCTGTGGCCTCTCCGCAAGGCGACTGATGCCGTATGTTGTGGGTTCGAACCCGATTGAAAACTTGCCATATTTTCTATCCACACTGCATGAAAACCCAATAATTCAGATGAATTCACATTTATGAGTTGCCTGTATTATAGTATAATACACATGAATTCACATGAATCCACATGAATACAGGCTTGCTGAATACAAAAAATGGATTCTTGACTGTATTATCTGTATATGCACTCTTAGCTAAAATACAGGCAATAATCCATGTTAATACAGTAAGTATCAAAGGGTTTTTATGCAGTGCCAGGGTTGGTAACTCTGAGTGGTGGACAGAATTGTCCCCGAGGTTATCATTCGCCCAGTTACAGCGATATAATTCGTTTCTTCGCTTCACTAAAGTTTGTATGTGCGATGTATGATAGTTAGCATGCGTGCGTGAGTACTTCACTAACTCTACAACATGTGGAGCGGTCACAGTCAGAAAAATGTAACAACTTAGCTGGCTATTGAACCACTCTTTTTTGGGAGTTGGGATTTAGCCGAGCGGTTCTGTCTGTGGCCTCTCCGCTAGGCGACTGATGCCGTATGTTGCGGGTTCAAACCCGATTGAAAACTAGCCATATTTTCTATCCAGGGTTGGTAACTCTGCTGGTGGACAGAATTGTCCCCGAGGTTATCGTTCGCCAGTTTAAAGCGATGAAATTCGTTTCTTCGCTTCGCTAAAGTTTTTATGTGCGATGTATGATAGTGAGCATGCGTGCGTGAGTACTTCACGAGCTCTACACATGTGGAGCGGTCTCAGTCAGAAAAATGTAACAACTTAGCCGGCTATTGAACCACTCTTTTTGGGAGTGGAGATTTAGCCGAGTGGTTCTGTCTGTGCCTCTCCGCTAGGCGACTGATGCCGTATGTTGTGGGTTCAAACCCGATTGAAAACTAGCCATATTTTCTATCCAGGGTTGGTAACTCTGCTGGTGGACAGAATTGTCCCCGAGGTTATCGTTCGCCCAGTTAAAGTGATGAAATTCGTTTCTTTGCTTCGCTAAAGTTTGTATGTGCGATGTATGATAGATAGCATGCGTGCGTGAGTACTTCATGAACTCTACAACGTGTGGAGCGGTCTCAGTCAGAAAAATGTAACAACTTAGCCGGCTATTGAACCACTCTTTTTTGGGAGTGGAGATTTAGCCGAGCGGTTCTCTCTGTGGCCTCTCTGCAAGGCGACTGATGCCGTATGTTGTGGGTTCGAACCCGATTGAAAACTAGCCATATTTTCTATCCTGGGTTGGTAACTCTGCTGGTGGACAGAATTGTCCCCGAGGTTATCGTTCGCCCAGTTAAAGTGATGAAATTCGTTTCTTCGCTTCGATAAAGTTTGTATGTGCGATGTATGATAGCGAGCATGCGTGCGTGAGTACTTCACGAACTCTACAACATGTGGAGCGGTCTCAGTCAGAAAAATTTAACAACTTAGCCGGCTATTGAACCACTCTATTTGGGAGTGGAGATTTAGCCGAGCGGTTCTGTCTATCGCCTCTCCGCTAGGCGACTGATGCCATATGTTGTGGGTTCAAGCCCGATTGAAAACTAGCCATATTTTGTAAATACTTTTGTAAGTACTTCGTAAGAACTACCATAAGTACCAGGAAGGACTAGTGTAAGTACCAGGAAGGTACGCAAATACTATGCAGTTCTAATAACACTTTCTTCCGGCTCCCAACTATTGACAATTTCTGGATAACCATGCTATTTCTTCAGGTATTGTTTCTTTCCTCAAATTCTTTTTCGTCTTCAGAATTTGTTTGATTCTGTACAGCTCGTCTGCACAGGCAGCTCCGCCAGGGGCGCTCAGCAGTTCATAAATAGAAAGTGCCAAGTATTTTCTCTCCATTCAGATCTTTTATCTTGTAAATGGGTGGCGTTCAAAGTCCAGTTGAATACACCACTTTGGTTACGATAAAGATCTCTCACTGGGGTAAATGCTTGATATACGCTTAGCATATTTTCGTATATTGACGTATATGGAACAAAATACTAATTGCATACGCAACGTATACTTTTGTATATGAAACATTTCAATATGTTGATATGCGTAGGTATTTCTATGCAAATAAAGAGCATAAGTAAAGCAGATCTTTGCACACTAAGTGTACACTGTAGTTTTGCAGTTTGTAGTATACGAACGTGTATCAAAATGTATTTGACACGTGTACAGAGTCAGTATATGTGTATCTATTGTTGTATATCAAGTATTTTGCCCTGTGTGAGTGACATACTAGCGAGCTTAGGTGCTCGAACTGTCCAGTATCCTCTGTCCAGTTTGGTAAATATCCTTTTCTGATAGTGCCCTTGTATTTGTAATTCAGAGCCGTTCTCCCGGCTTGAAATCAGGGGTGGCACCCTAATTCACCACCTCGGGACCATATAATGTATAAAATGCCTGCCGATCATACTCCTCTGTTACGTTGACTGGTTTCATTTTAATACTTCATGTACAGTCTTGTTGTAGTTCTCGAGAAGTTCTGGTTGAATACTGAGCGACTGGCATGTCTGTTTGAACGTGAAGTATTTCCTCATCAGGGGCTACAATGAGCGATTAAATCTTTCCACAACACTAGCTTTTTATCACTATATGTGTGAAACCAGTGAATACCAGACTTCTTGAGCCATTTCTGCATTTTGTGGTTCGTAAAGTCCCGCCCCCATCTGTCTGAAGTCTGTTGGGTTTGTAGTCACGTTTCTTATTTACATCTTTTAGTGCCTCCATAGTATCATCAGCTGTTTTTGACCTTATCGACCTTGCCTACGCAAATTTACTTAGCACATCGACTACTGTCAGCATGTATCCAATTGGGACAGACATCTTCACAAGATAAGTTTCCCACTGGTCATCTATCGCTGATACAAAGACGCGCCATCCCATTCAGAACGCACAAATAGCACCGGAAGTATGATGAACTGGTTTATGTAGATTATATGTTAGCTGAGTTTGCATGAAGTACAATACCTCTTTCTTGGTCACTTTCAGTTCGGTAGGGCGCGCTGCCTCATATAATTTCTGTATGAAGGCTAGAGTTTCATCCACAGCATTGAGTCCGACTGGAAACACAGATACATTATCATCCATAAATATGAATGTTTTATTACACGTTGTATTGTTCATAAATGTCTGACAAAATGAAGAGTACGTATTCAACTTTCCCTAGGTACGGTCCAGTGAGGAGATTCACCACATCCTTTTTTGCGAGAATTTGTTGGTTCAGTCATGGTAGAGTTGTCTTTCAGATCCTCAGATTCAGATACTCATATCCCTTCAGACTCAGATCTCAGATCCTAAAACTTCAGACGCAGATTCGAATTTACAAGCCTTTTACAATGCCCGTATAATTACAATATTTAAAATAATAATTTGAATATGTGTACAAGGCAGGTATGAAAATAAAGAAAATGTGTACATAAACATTTTCGCTCAGCAAGTTTCAACAAACACGGGTCTACAATTACAGATTATCCAACTTGCTTCTTCAGACCCCTAAATTCCTGATCTAGCCCGGGGTCACTGGCTTCCAAGTCCAACATTAATTAGTTACATTTCCTTGCCATTAATATTACTAACGATGGTAAATATGCAATTATCGCAGGATATGGGGCACGATTCATTTATGCAAATGAGATTTTGGGTAGCGAAGGGCAGGGGAGGTAGCGGACCATAATTTCAATGTTTCATCTATTTTATCTACTTAGCAATTGTTTAATAATAATAATAATAATAATAATTTATTTATAAAGCGTCAATATCCACAACAAAGTGATCAAGGACGCTGTGAGAAAATTTACATATCACAAAAAGCAATTAAAACAGTAATAAAAAAAAACTACAATAAAACCATCTAAAACCAAAGTCTAAAAAGCAAATTTAAAAAGGAAAGTTTTAACATTAGTTTTAAAAATTGACAGGCTAGGAGAACGCCGAATATCTAATGGAAGACTGTTCCAGAGTATGGGAGCTGCCACACTAAACGAACGATCTCCATACTTCTTTGTGCGCGATCGCACCGGACAAAGTCTAAACTGGTCAGCTGACCTCAAGTTACGACATGGAACATAGAGTGATATCATATTTGAAAGATAACTGGGAGCAAGCCCGTGATTACACTTAAAAGTCAGGACTAACATCTTAAATACAATGAGCTGTGCCATCGGAACCAATGCAACTGGTACAGAACAGGGGTGATATGAAGAGAGATTTTTGAACGAGTTACAAATCTTGCAGCCATATTTTGGACACGTTGAATCTGAATGATTGAATTATTCGAAAGTCCATACAACAGAGAGTTGCAGAAATGAATGCGAGATGTGATAAAAGCATGGACAAGTTGTTCTGTGGCAGACCTTGATAAATATTTACGATTACGTGTCATGTGTCGTAGATGAAAGGTTGCTGTACGGCAGATCTCTGAAACATGAGGTCTCAGTGTGAGATGAGAGTCAAGGATGACGCCTAGGCTTTGGGCCTGATAGCAAACAGGAAATTTGGCATTTCCAACACAAATTTCTATGATATTTCTATCTGATGGACTAGCCGAGGAGAAAATTACAAATTCTGTTTTATCATCGTTTAAAGTGAGAAAATTTGTAGACATCCAGAGTCTGACATCTGAAATGCAATTTTCAAGATTTGAAATCATTCTAATGGCATTATCCCTGGTGAAAGACATATACAATGTGAATCATCAGCATAAAAACTATAAAGACATCCATGACTAGCGACTAATTTACCGAGCGGAGAGGTATAAACATTGAAAAGAATTGGGACCTAACACTGATCCCTGAGGTACCCCGGTATCAAGTGGATGAAATGATGATTGAGTGGAATTTATAAGAACACACTGACTTCGATTTGAAAGATATGACTCAAACCACTTAAGTGCATAACCAGAAAGACCAAATTGGTCTCTTAAACGATCTAATAGAATAGTGTGGTTGACAGTATCAAATGCAGCAGAAAGGTCAAGTAAGACCAAGAATACATCACACTTATCATCGAGGGCAAGCAAAATATCATTTGTTACCTTTAAAAGAGCTGTTTCAGTACTATGTCCTGGCTTGTAGGCAGATTGCATTGGTTCATCTAATGAATGGCTGACAATATAGGTATTTAATCTGTCAGCAACAATACGTTCAAGAATCTTCGATAAAAACGACAAATTTGAAACAGGCCGAAAATTTTGAGAATTTCCTGATTTAGAGATGGTTTTTTGAGTAGTGGTGTAACAACGGCTAACTTAAATACATCAGGTACAGAACCAGACTGCAAAGAGTCGTTGAAAATCTGAGTAAGATGTGGTAAAAGAGCATTTACAATAACAGGGTTCTTAAAAATCTTTGTGGGATTGGGTCTAAGCAACAGTATGTTGATGGTGAAGAACCGATAATGCTAGATATTTCATCAGCAGTTGTGGGTTTAAAAAGATCGAGTTTAGACTCAACACTCGCTACAGTGGTAGGCTTTGAAAGTTTATAATTTGAAGTATTGGGTATAGAATCAAACTTGTGAACAAGTAACTTCACACGATCAAGAAAAAACTTAGCAAAGCGATTTGCTAGTTCCAGATGATCCTGTCTCATCATGGCCAAGTAATTGTCTAACAATTTGAAACAAGAGTTTCTGGTTGCCTGTACTATTGTCAACGAGATCAGCGTAATGTTTTTTCTTGGCAGCTTCCACAAGGTGCACGACATCAGTCCGATATGATCTGTAAATTTGGCGATGTATCTCTAGTCTTGATTTTCTCCACACTCTCTCTGCTTTCATTCTGCTTTTCCGTGCAGTGACGATAGAATTGTCAATCCAGGGAACTGGCTTTCTGTTTGGGACGAGTCTTACACTTGTAGGAGCGTGGCGATCAAAAGTATCACCAATGCTATGTTAAACAATTGCATTTTGCTGGAAATTCCATGGACTGTTTCAAAGCAGACGGTCGAAGATAAATCTGACGCAAACTGGACAGCAGAAAAGGATTTCATATTTCTTGCAATCACAGATTTCCGGGTATTTTTCGCTTGAAAATGACTATTTAGAGAGAACAGTAACGGGAAATGGTCCGAAATGGCAAAGATTGGTTCAACACGAACATTGGCGATGATATTGTCTTCAGTTTGAGCGAGTATATGATCAATATGTGGCCAGCACGATGTGTAGACCAGTGACCCATTGGCGCATAGAAAATGAATCAAGTATGTCTCGATATTTTTGAGCACTTGGGCAGTTTGCGTCTTCAAAATGAAAGTTAAAGTCACCAGCAATAACAAGTGGTGAGTTATCTGTGAGATGAGAAGACAGAAATGTAGTGAAATCGTTGATAAAATCATCGACGGTGAAACCATTCGTTCGACTTGGCAGTGGACGGTAGACAGTGGCTAAAGTGATTTGGGATGATGGATTCTTTACACAAACCTCCATTATTTCCATTTATGTAAGAGTCTGAAATAGGATGCAGTGACACTGAGAGTGACGACTTGAAAATTGTTGCAATGCTTCCCACACGGCCTTTACGTGGAACACTTATGATGCTCTAACCATGGTGGAAGGGCATCTTTGATGACTGATGAGTCACTGTGATCATCACGCAGCCACTTCTCAGCAAGCAACAAAACATCTAGACGAGAGTCTTGCAGATATTCATTTACAGCCTTGGACTTGTTTGCTAGTGAACGGCAGTTCATGAAGGAGCATTGTAAAGTTTTTTGATGTTGAGGAGTGGATGATGGTTGCAGTGCTGTTGAGCAAAGGTTGATCTGAATGAGGTTATTGATGTCAGCACGACGATGTGATACTATATCTGCAGATGTTGATCTTGCATGTGAAAATAATGATTGTATGGATCTTTGTTTTCTTACTCCAGCTCTTGTGCCCCTACGTGTTGCAGGTTTTGGTCGAAGATTCAAAGACTTGATGGTATTCCAAACAGCAACTGGAAGTCTTGAATTCAATGATGTGTTAATCAGTTGTAGCATTGATCTTGAATATGCCATTGACCACCCTATTTGCATCTGAATACACCGTTAATTTACACAGTACTTGTAACTTTGGCAGAGCAAAAAAGTGCCCAGCAACAACGAGTTTCTTTTGCAGTTTAGTAAGACGATAGCTTTGACTTTAAAAGTAAAGTTTAAAAGTTTAAAAGTAAAGTACTTGCTAAATGTCAAACAATTACACCAAACTAGCAACCTTTAACGTGTCAATTAAGCGCAACACAGCGCGCACTATATTCTGAACTTGGATGGTTACGTCTGCCGTGTGTGCGTAACTAGTGCAAACAACTTCATCGACTGTACAGCCATGGTCCTGGAGGGACGTTGTACAGCACATCTACTGAACACTAACTACGTTCCTGGTTTTCGTTCAAGTTAAAGAAGGATAGTGGTAAGTGCCCACTGCTTTGTATTCCTTTAAACACTGTTCGGCTGTTATGAAGCTAATAACCCTTTCCCTATTTTTGTCGCGGGTAACTTGTGAGCTGCAGCGGCTTCTATCAGTCACTCGACCACTCGCCAAACCTCATCGGGCGATGCAACGATATCATACAAACGAGCCAACTCCTGTTAGGTAGCCGTCATTATTTACGGTCTGGCGGGGATGGGTGGCTTGGAGTAATTTAATCGGAAGCTCCAAAATTTCGAATACCCCTTGCCAACCATGATGAATTTGAGTAACCCCCTCTCTAACTCAGAAATTTTGACTGACCCCCCCCCCACTTAGAAGAGCTAAATACCAATATGTACACGTATTTGTAAAATTTACAAAAATACAGTGATAGTAAAGACCTTTCAAATCCTGATGTACCCTGCTTTTTATTATCGGTTATCTAATGACGGTTGAAAAAGGTGAAACAAACAACTAAATGGAATTCAAAGTAACAACGAAATATAGATATTAAAGCTCACGCTATAACCAGTATCTAACCGCATAGTACTGTTTAATTTGGATGGGTATCATGACTGGGTTTCACTACAATATATGACTAGGCAGAGTTTGAAAGTACAAGGGCAATAACATGTGCGAGGCTGAGGGGGAAGTGTCAGAGGGGATATTTACTATCTTGCGTGGAAATTTTGAGAAATTGATTTGTGCAATGGTGTAGCCTGGTGCAATCTGAAAGCCTCAAAGGTGTTTTTTAATTTGTTTTTAAGTAGTAAAACTGTTAGAATACCCTAAGGGGGAGAGCACTGGAGGGGGTGTCCCCCTCTCGCATCGAAAGTTTTGAGAAATTGATGGGTGCAACCATGGGGCAATTTGAGAGGTGTTTCAATTTATTTTGCTTCAAAAATTGAGTAACCCCCTTCTTCCTCTCCACATTTTGAGCAACCCCCTTGAAGTTTTCAATTTTTTTAGTTACTCCCCCACATGCTTACGACCCCCAGGCCGTAAATAATGACGGCTCCCTAAGGTATACTAGTCCCAGATCGGCCTGAAAGTTCTTTAAAAGGTTCCGTGGTGCATTGCGCACAGTGAACGTTCATGATTCTAATAAACTCAATTAAAGATTTCACCCTGACAAATATTTTCGTGGCCGAATTATGAAATACAACATTCATTTTGAGTTTAATTGATATATGCCAGTCTTGTACAGCAATACGTTGTACAACATAAAATCTCATAATTTGGTTGTTTACTGTACATATACCTACAAAGTGTGACGCGACCAAGGAAATGCTGTATGGGATGACCGGGAATAGGCCTAGATCTCTTGCGTGGATCGCTCCGGATCACTGTTGTTACTACCAAGAGTATAATCAATATTTTGGTCAAGAGCACCAGCCTGAGGGCATGTGTTGTTAACTTTATTACACCGAAAATTTGAAATCATCACAAAATCCAGTATTTGTACTATGCGTATGTGCGCTACCAATGGCGTTCGGACGGCTTGCCGGCAAGAGGGCAATAGCAATTCAAACCACGTTATATCACACTTTTTTTGGAATGTCACGTTGCAGAGTTTCATCCAATCACGAGATCAGTTCTGTAGTTGAGGTGTAATAATATATTATAGCTTTGTCAATACCAGTGAATTTTGTGACCTCAAACCCTCCGATACTTACAGATAATGTATTCAATTATCCATCATTGCTACCAAAATGTTTTTCTACATCTTCAAAGTCAGTGACATCTCAAAAACTATAAAATAATAGCATTAATATATCCCCTTCCTCCCACAATGGACTCATCAAGCAAACTTTGCACTCCATAATGTACTCCGCTCCGCCTCGTTGTGCAAATTTTGCTTTCGTCCATTATAGGCTTGGAGGGGTTACATTATTGCTTAAATAGACATCCGCTATATTGTTTTAAAAAAAATAATAAATAACAATACAAACCATCCATTCACATTTAGCTTATCTTTTCAATGATTTGCCACAAAGTGGTCACTGTAAAGAAAAATTCTGTAAGTTTACGTTGCAGCAGGAAGGACAGTTCAAAACTGGTATCACACTTTTATTCAAAAACAGATCTGAAATGTAATATATGCGTAATAAATTCTATAGGAGTGGGCATGCCGTCGCAATGAATGGAATGTAAATTGCTGTGTCTATTACGGGTTACCATTTGTGATAAGTCTTAAGCGATGTAGGAACTAATGTCGGCTCCCCGCCCGCACCATGTGTTGTAATGGATACCGCTTATGGTCACATTCATGATGGAAAATATGTTGGCCAAATGTGCTCTACCCTTACTCTATCCTAGACAACCTTGGATCCTTAGGGCTACTGTTTTACACAAAATTTGCACGAACAAAATGTCGGCTACACGTCGGCTACCCTCCGCTACCTTGTGTCCTATGGGCTACCGATTCTTTCTTCTCAAAACGATCTTTTATATATTAGTGGAAGTAATGTTTGAAACTTGTCCGCTACCCGTCCGCTACCCTCCGCTACCTGGTGTTCTATGCGCTACCGATTTTGAGCACATTCTGGATGGGAAAAGTGTCCGCTACCCTCCGCTACCTTGTGTTCTATGGGCTACCGATTTTGAGCATATTCTGGATGGAAAAAATGTCCGCTACCCTCCGCTACCTTGTCTTCTATGGGCTACCGATTTGGAGCATATTCTGGATGGGAAAATGTCCGCTACCCTCCGCTACCTTGTCTCCTATGGGCTACCGATTTTGACTCCTCCAAACAATCTTTTTGTGAAAATAATGTCTAAAACTTGTCGGCTGCCCGTCGCTACCCTCCGCTACCTTGCATTCTATGGGCTACCGATTTGGAGCACATTCTCGATAAAAAATATGTCCGCTACCCTCCGCTACCTGGCTTTCTATGGGCTACCGATTTTGAGCATATTCTGGATGAGAAAAAATGTCCGCTACCCTCCGCTACCTGGCTTTCTATGGGCTACCGATTTGGAGCATATTCTGGATGGGAAAATGTCCGCTACCCTCCGCTACATTGTCTCCCATGGGCTGCAGATTTTGAATCCTCCAAACAATCTTTTTGTGAAAATAAGGTCTAAAACTTGTCGGCTACCCGTCCGCTACCCTCCGCTACCTTGTGTTCTATGGGCTACCGATTTTGAGCACATTCTCGATAAGAAATATGTCCGCTACCCTCCGCTACCTGGTGTTCTATGGGCTACCGATTTTGAGCATATTCTGGACGGGAAAAAATGTCCGCTACCCTCCGCTACCTTGTCTCCTATGGGCTACCGATTTTGACTCCTCCAAACAATCTTTTAGTGAAAATAAAGTCTGAAACTTGTCCGCTACCTGTCGCTACCCTCCGCTACCTTGTGTTCTATGGGCTACCGATTTTGAGCATATTCTGGACGGGAAAAAAATGTCCGCTACCCTCCGCTACCTTGTGTCCTATGGGCTACCGATTTTGACTCTTCAAACAAGCTTTTAGTGAAAATAAAGTCTAAATCTTGTCAGCTACTTGTGGCTACCCTCCGTTACCTTGATTTCTATGGGCTACCGATTTTGGAGCATATTCTGGACGGGAAAAAATGTCCGCTACCCTCCGCTACCTTGTGTCCTATGGGCTACCGATTTTGACTCCTCCAAACAATCTTTTTGTGAAAATAAAGTCTAAATCTTGTCCGCTACTTGTCGCTACCCTCCGCTACCTTGACTTCTATGGGCTACCGATTTTGAGCACATTCTGCACATGAAACAATGTCCCCTACCCTCCGCTACCTTGTCTCCTATGGGCTACCGATTTTGACTCCTCCAAACAATCTTTTTGTGAAAATAATGTCTAAAACTTGTCCGCTACCTGTCGCTACCCTCCGCTACCTTGTGTTCTGTGGGCTACCGATTTTGAACATATTCTCGATAAGAATATGTCCGCTACCCTCTGTTACCTGGCTCCTATGGGCTACCGATTTTGAGCACATTCTGGACGGGAAAAAATGTCCGCTACCCTCCGCTACCTTGTCTCCTATGGGCTACCGATTTTGACTCCTCCAAACAATCTTTTAGTGAAAATAAAGTCTAAAACTTGTCCGCTATCTGTCGCTACCCTCCGTTACCTTGAATTCTATGGGCTACCGATTTTGAGCACATTCTGGATGAGAAAAAATGTCCGCTACCCTCCGCTACCTTGTCTCCTATGGGCTACCGATTTTGACTCCTCCAAACAATCTTTTTGTGAAAATAATGTCTAAAACTTGTCGGCTACCCGTCCGCTACCCTCCGCTACCTTGTGTTCTATGGGCTACCGATTTTGAGCATATTCTGGATGGGAAAAATGTCCGCTACCCTCCGCTACCTTGTCTCCTATGGGCTACCGATTTTGACTCCTCCAAACAATCTTTTTGTGAAAATAAAGTCTAAAACTTGTCTGCTACCTGTCGCTACCCTCCGCTACCTTGTGTTCTATGGGCTACCGATTTTGAGCATATTCTGGATGGGGAAAAATGTCCGCTACCCTCCGCTACCTTGTCTCCTATGGGCTACCGATTTTGAGCATATTCTGGATGAGAAAAAATGTCCGCTACCCTCCGCTACCTTGTCTCCTATGGGCTACCGATTTTGACTCCTCAAACAATCTTTTGTGACAATAGAAGTCTGAAACTTGTTGCTACCCGTCGCTACCCTCCGCTACCTGGCTTTCTATGGGCTACCGATTTTGAGCATATTCTGAATGGGAAAAATGTCGGCTACCCTCCGCTACCTTGCATCCTATGGACTACCGATTTTGACTCCTCCAAACATCTTTTTGTGAAAATAATGTCTGAAACTTGTCGCTACCCGTCGGCTACCCTCCGCTACCTTGTCTCCTATGGGCTACCGATTTTGAGCATATTCTGGATGGGAAAAAATGTCCGCTACCTCATAATGCTCACTAAATCTGTAAATGTAATTATATTATTTTAAAAATTTTGGGCAAAGTTGCGATCGTTTAGGAAAAATAAAAAAAAAAACATTAAGATTTTCTTACTTGTACTAATTTGAATCTCCGGTCAACCAAGAGCATCCCTATAATTTATGCGTCGTAACCGACACCAATTTATTTGATTACAAATGCTGCACATTTCATTTTACTGGTTTTATAGACACTTTGAAAGTAGGTGCTCATTTATAAAAAAGTTCCGACTGTCCATAATGTCAAGTGTAAGATAGAGAAAAAAGTCCGGCTTTTCTATTATGTAATACAATCGTTAAAACTTGTACCAGCGTACTAATACATCATTACGGCTTGTTATCTATTTATTTCAAGATTATTTGGTTTCCGCTACCCCCGATACCGATCGATACGTAGCGGAGACCTCGGCGAAAAAAAAAATTGTGCCCCGAATCCTGCATTGTATAAAAATATGAAACAGTCGATAGCCGGCATTTACATGATCGTCGCGGTCTTGATCGTTCGATCCGCTCGTGTCCTTTATCTCTATGTATTGACTATACAGAGGGGTATATTATACCCAGGGGTTTCATTAAGAGCCGGCAGCCGGCGAAATTGACCGGTTACTCTCACGATTTCGCCGGCTACTTTTTCGGAAATTTGAACTCTTTCATAGCTAAAATATTTTTACCTTCTGAAATGATACGGACAAGTTTCACAAGCTGTGTAATCAAACTTTTCAACGGCTTTTATGTGAAACAAAATTTAGAAGACGAGCGACTACTACGATCGCCTTGTACTACGATGCAGCACAGTCTTGCGTATACTGCCTCAATAAAAATCGGAATTGCAACGGACGATTCTATTGGCTACCTGAATTGCTGATTCCTATGTGGTGACCTTTATATACGCCAATGAAAACGTGCATACTACACCTGTCGGCCGTCGTTAGCTCAACTCAAAATGGTCGATGAACAAATGAAGACGGAAGCGATCGCAAGGTCAAGCTTCGCTGTACGATCCTCGGTTTTGAAGTGGACCAAGAAACAAGAGAAGGATAATTACGTGGATTTAAACTGTTTTCGAAGGCAATGACCTGATTTTTTCTCACGAAAAAAACTTCCCGATTACAGTTCGAATTTTAGTAAGCCGACGTGCGATGCACTGCGGTAGGCGTAAACGTAAAGGTATATAACCAGCTGGACGTATGATATGTACTGCTTTTTGGTCTATCGACGCCAATAAGAATGTCGCCAGGAGTCATTAAAATACGACAGACCTCTAATTCAGTTTAAAAGCGATCGTCAGGTTAAATGCAATTGTGAGCTTCTGAACGTACATATTTTCATATCCTATTATCAAGGTTCTTACTTTGCATACTCGATATAGTCAAATAACCTTGAGGGTCTTTGATTCTATTTGCGAAATATGGTAATGTTTGTTAATTTTTATCATCATTGTTATATAAATTATCCTTTTTGCCTCCCCGGTGGTACTATAAAAGTTCATCATTTACAGATTTCCATACAAAACATAAGGGTTCTTAATTTTATGCATAACATTATACATTAATGAAAAGTTTCTCATTTACTGTGCTTAAAATATGAATGTTTCATCCAGAGTGGCATCAACAAGGGGGATTTTCCCCCTTTACCAGAAAATTGGGGGGGGGGGGCATTTAACCACTTCATGTGTTCTACTTGTACCTCTAAGTGCTACTGCCACATGGGGGGTGGGGGAGTGGTCCCCCTTGAAAAATAAATTGGGGGTGCCACCATTTCAACAGAGGGAGAATCCCCTATCCCCCTGCCTAGATGTAACACTGTATAATTTAATATCATCTAGATATCAAATTTATATCATTAATAATAGTGAATTATTATAGTTTACCTCCTAAAAGCATTGAGGCTCTAAAAACTTCAGTTTTCTTTGTTCAAAATATCGTCAACATTACCAAATTTTATCCTTTTTTATTTTACTTATCATATTTAGGCCTCATCTCTAAGGAAATGGCTTTTATGATATGAGCTCAAATTGCCCAGAACACTCCTGACAATTCTCCTGAAAATACTAGAAATTCAAGTGACTGTGAGCTGTAAAAAGTGGATTTAAGCTCATTTTTCAGGGTTTCTGGCCTTCGGCCTGGAGGGGCTATTCCGGGAGGGGGAGCACCATCTCCCGGACCCTCACCCGACGATGACCGCTTTGTGGTCATGGTAGCTGCAAGCCGCCTACTTTTCAATTCTGGCCCCATACTTCAAACTTAATGAAACCCCTGTGTATATATATATATATATATATATATATATATATATATATATATATATATATATATATATATATATATATATATATATATATATATATATCGGCACTGACCGCAGTGTGCACTGACCCCCAGCGCTTGAACATTGACTTGACTGATTGCCTACACATGTGCTCACATAACAAGTGGAATTATTTTGCACCTTGTCTTCGACTGATGACTTTCTGATTCTGAGATTGAAGTTTTCAAATTTAAGACTCAAGATAGAAATAAAATAATTTCTAAAGCCTTTAAAATATAAATTATATTTTAGTTATCAGTATATTGCATCAAGCTTTAAGCAGCTCTGCACTGGCAGTATTGCCCACTAGGGTACTACGAATATTCGTTCTGCACTGCCAGTATCGCCCACTAGGATACTATGACTATTTGTTTGGGCGCAAGCCTGTGTTAGTCCCGAGTATCCCTTCAGAGGGCTAAAACTATTGTATTGCCCCTCAAATCCATCATCTCAGAAGACATAATAGATTTGCCTATCTTTGTTGGACAGCACAGATTTTTTCTTCCCAAAAATGGTATGTGTGAAATAAACATTATGTGAGGAGAGGAAAATTTGTGCCTATTGTATGCAGCAGCAGCCAGCCAAACAGGGCCGTGATTAGTGTAACATCTATAACCATAACCAAGACCTGAGTTTTAAGACTTACTACTGCGATATCGAAAGTCAGACTTCCTGGGAATTATATTTCCAAATTCAGTCCAGAGAAGTTTATATTTGACGAGATTATACGGATTGTTGCTGGCTTCGAAAATAGTGGCATCGTCCGGAAGTGCTACCTACATTTCATGAAGGATCCGACGTACTGTAAAGTATACATGAAAACGACAGAAATATTGTATTTGTGGCAGAATTTACTGTCCAGGAGATGGGCAAATGAAATACCACAACCAGTGGTACTGCACCATACTGCGAAATTAAGTTGTTGGTCCCAAAATTTCAAATGCGGGACCACCCAACCATAAATGACTTTCTCCAGTTGTTCGATGAGTGATTACATTATCCAACGGACAGAAGGTAAACTTTTCTTTCAAAGTTACATATATTTCTAAGTCCATGAGAATAGGTTTTATATCATATGGTTTACGAGAGATATCAGCATGTTGTACCTATGGTATGTGTTTCTTATTCAGTCGAAATGCAATCAGGAATGCACTCTGTCCTATACTCATGATTTCAATATGTGTCTCTATATACAGAAAGATTTTAATTGAGAATGTTCATATTCATCGTCTACTACCGTATTTCTCTTAAAGAATCATTCAGATAGGGCTTCTCCTTCCCCTCACATTCCCGACGGTGTTGATACTGTATTTCGGATACAGGTTTGAACGTATATTAATTTTTTTACTAATATAAGATAATATATCGTTTATGTTTTAAAATATAATTATTTTTTACTAAGAATAGATAACATATTGCAAACAATAGATTGGCAGCAGTGGGTAATGCAGTAACAGCAACAGTGGTACCGACCGCAGCGGCAGATGGCCGCTCCATAATAGAGACGAATTGTGAAAAATTACTCTGTATCATTGCAAATGGTCAAAGCAAGTTGATTTTTGGCAAGGAGATTTCAGTTGGAGACGAGGAAAAGTGGAACGGTGATTCGATCACACGAGCCATTAAAGTCTATTAAGCAAAATAAGGTTCCCTTATAAGTGTACCGTCACTTAAGGTTTCATTGTCCTAGGAGCCTGCGCAATAACTGAGGTAGTTCCAATTGCCTCTGATCTTAAAAAGATTTTATTCTAAACAGTGAAATAAAGCAGATATCATGACGCATTGCTTATACATACGGGACCAATAATCACTCTAGTTTCCACCAGTTTAATAATGGATAATCATGTAGATTTCAAAAAAAAAACATTGGGTTTAGTATAAACCCAAGATAAATGGATTCAACTTGCTAGCAACACAAGTCCACTGAGACCAAGCAAATGGCTCCGCCGGCTCCACCTCCACAAGCACCTCCTGATGGCTATGCAACGGTGAAACATTGAGAATATTACCCTCCTGACGAAGCATCAAGGGAGAGAGACTGCGGGAAGAGTTTAGCGAATGGAACAGACAGAACAAGAAGTTGAAGAAGGGTCAAGCAATAGTGCAGCGCGAACGAATAGGAGTGAATAATGACAGTATGACTGAGTCCAACTGTATCAGCCCGCCGAGTATGCCAGTTATTGAAATTAACTATATTTCTGCCTTATCTGTTATCCAAATACGCATTTAACCCATGTATCGTGTTCCCTTTCTTATTGTCATGGTGAAAGCAGTTGCCACTTTTAAGTCCTAGATAACCTTTCTCTTATTTTTTTGCATCCCGGACGGGAAGTATTTGTAAACAGTCTGACATTTTATCCTGTTTGTATGGACTCCTCGAGCCGCTTGTTATGGAATTTCCTGTCACATCAATAGCATCTGAATGAACTATGTATTAAGTGATTGTTTTGAAATCCGCTCGTTTTGGACTCATGGTACTTTTTGTTACATTGTTGTCCTCTGGCCTATCTGAAAACTGACGAGGTCAGTGAAGCTACTTGAGGCATAAAAAAGACTTAAACATTTTATCCAGTGTTAGATAAACGCGACTTGTTGGCAAACTTTTTTCAAAATTGATTTTCTGCTTCATTCCAACCGCTTTGTTAAGGGTATCAATATTGTAGTTACCTGGACGTATTGATTTAATCCTCTTTGGCGGGTTACCTTCCTAACATTTTATAACATTATTCGCCGATGTTAAATTATGCCACAAATTGTTAAGTTCGCATTCTAGAAGTCTTATTTCGGTTAACCGTGTTATGTCAAAGGTAGGATCAAAATTAACAGTAACGGGTCCACCTACTTTGCTTTCAATCCAAATAATTATCTCTATATTGTCTCTTATAACAAGGTATTATTCGATTTTTTACTGTATGTACTGCAATCGTGTCCAGCCCTGTTAGCTTTGGTCCAGGTATAAATTACGGGCTAAATCTTAAGCTCGAAGACCTGTGTGATGTTAAAGTTAAAAATAATACTAAGATTGCAGGAAACTGTAAGAGAGATTATGTCCCTTGATAGAAAGGCCAAGAACACAGTTTTTCTTGGCTGCTGCTGCTATGCAGGAACATAAACATTCTGTAGAGGTCTCTGGTCTGGAAGATGTAGATACAAGTAAAACCACCACAAAGGCTAATCTCGAGATGAAGCTGTAAACCAAGTAGTATGATGTGCTGATAGTACGGATGATCTTCGTAGTAGGGTGTCCTTCTCCCTTTGCTCTGACATGGGAAGGTCTAGTCCGAAATTTAGACCATATAATGTGCCACATAACATCTTGGATATATTTGATAGTGTAATTGCAGGTGGGTTTACTGAACGGCTTTGGACCCCCAAATGTGATTTATTTCAACAGCAATAATAATAAATATAAGTTGCTAGATTTTTGTCATTGGCTTATGCCTAATCCGTACAGCCTACTACTTGGTTTACCACTTCATCTCGAGATTAGTCCTCATACCAAAATCATGAAAAGATAATACACTGTGAGGGTGCACAAATTCGGAAAGAATTCTTGTCAATATGACGCTAGTGGAACCCCAGCAAGATTATTTTGGGACACGGCCAACTAGAAACTGTCTCAAAATTTTTGGACATGAGAGAGCTACATTAACTTTACAGACAGCCAATCAACAGATGACAGATAATATGAAATACTTCAGATTGGTACAGTCCTCATTAGATGAATAAAATTAGCTACAGGAGAGGAGTTTGATGATTTGGTCGGAGTTTACGATACCAAACATCTTGTGATCTTATAAATATTGAAAAAGATCTTACTTATGCTAATATTACCTGTTTTGTTGGTGGGAATAGGGTAGAGGATTTCTCTGCAACTTCATTTGTTTGTAAGATGCAAGTGTAAAGACACTAAATTTTAGTGTTATTCATCAAAACGTCTCATTTTGTTTGAAAAATAATCGCAATCATACCAATCCATAATCCAATAACACTAGGTCAAAAATTTGTAAGATAATAGTTGTAAACATAGACACAAAACAGCACAGAACAGACAGTGAATAGACGGTACACAAACAAAGTCAAATTCATGAAGGAAATTTCAGAGGAAATTTCTAACTGTTTTTCTATCTTGTGAGCAAATGCATATGAAAGGCGAGCAGTCGAGCTCAGAGACAAATTTCGTGAAAGTTGCAGGTTGACAAACGTCTGTCATGACATCGCAGGCTACGACAGTTATTGCACAAGACACTGTGAAAAGTCATAGTAGGAAATGTTAATACAGTCTCTAACGAATTCTGGAGATGATAATAAATAAAATTATTATACTTTCAAGTAGTCAGAGTGATGGTGTACCATTCTTCGGTCTTTTGCAACCAGAATTTTTATCTTACATTTAGCCAGAATAGCCACAATGTACAGTCTGCTGTGCTCTTCAGAACGGGTAGCGTGGGAAAATGAGGACCGATGGTCTCTGTTGTAATACTTACACTAGAGAATTATGTTGCAATACCGTGCAGGTCGCTGTGTGTCTACGTGAGTTCATATACAGATCATAGGAATTCAGAATGGAAATCTTAGAGAATTATGAAGTGGTGCAGATGCTGCTGTAATTGACAATAGTTTACCTCTTAACTTATATAACGAAATATGCTATTCAATTGACCAATCCCTTCATCACAGGCCATGGGGTTATCTATCCTTTGGTATAAGGTAGTCATATCAAATAGGAAATCACGCTTGCACCAGTCTCTTAACTTATTGTCAGTGGAAAACGGTGTCCCATCAGGTTACAAACTGGCAAACATTCAGATGGAGTATAAAACTATTAAGCATTACACCCTCGCAAGAGATACAGCCGGATATTAAAACAATGGTACGAGTTTTTTTCTGTGAACATTCAATGAATCGGACATCATTATAAATGAAGATGTTAATGTACCACGCTGTAGCATGATTGGTACAATATTGGTACTCTTCATTAAAGATTTAAACGACCAGAACTAAATAGCCAACTTTTCTTTTATCCATCTGTTGAATCTGTGTCTGTAACGATCGAGGGTATTTCATATAAAATTTACGCACAGAAGATGATACCAAGACATTCTCAGAAAGAAACACAACAGTGTTTTGCGGAAGACAAAGATGGTCTGAAATCGATATTGATGAAGTTGATTATTTAAAGAACAGATTCTGTATGTTTATCGATCCGCGTAGTTTTAAAGATATTGAATTTCGTGGAAATGGATTAAGAGTAATTAATACAAAGGATGGTGTGCAACTTGAAATTAGGAAAAAAGATACATCAGTGAAGGTGCCAGTGCATACGCTCATGATGATAAAATATTTTCCTACATTTATGTTATCAGCGATGCACTGGTCTCTGTTGAGAACAGTAGATTAAAGTCTATACTATTCTAGAGAGCTTGTGCATTATAAAAAGTTGATCAGTCGAGCTAAGAGAAACTTTTTGCCAAAGCTGCAGATTGAAAAACAGTTATTGCACAAGACACGGTGAACAGTCATAACAGGAAATGTTAATATAGAGTCTAACAAATTCTGAAGACGATAAAAAATAAAATTGTGTATACTTTCATGTAGTCAGAAGGATGGTGTACCATTCTTTGTCTTTTGCAGCAAAAATGTTTATACTTCCAAGTAGCCAGAATAGCCAGAATGCATAGTCAGTACTATACACCAAAACATTGTCAGCTCATTCTGGCTGTCTTCACGTTTGTGACAATTTCCTAGATTTATATCATGACCCCTCTGTGACTTTGCGTCTATTTTGTGTTTTTGGTGAGGGTTCAAAGGGAAAGTAGATCAAGCAGTTTAGTGAAGGTGTAATGAGTTGTTAATCTTAAAGCAAGTGACACTTGCATGTTGTAGTTTTCTCTTACTCTTTCATTAAACACTTAAAAAATGTATTTGCAAAAATACCAGGTACAATCGACCTGCTTATTGCAAGTGTTGAGCATCAAACGTTACATGTTTATGTATGTGTATGTTGGCTGGTACACAACTGTACATATACTATTAAAGTTTGTGTACATTTGTTGGTACACATGTAATTCATTTCTCTCTAATTATTTAATTATAATTAATGGAGAGCTCTTTTGTTAATTTCAAAGTAATTTACAGGATATCAAATTTGTATATTGTGAAATATAATGTTGCGCTTTTGCTGAAAATACAAGCAATTATTCAGAGTGCAGTCAGTTCCACAAACTTGTAGTATGTAGGATCATGTAAGAGTAATGTTAGTTATCAAATGATGATTGCACTGTGATTGCATTTGTTTAAATGGCCAAGTTAAGTTTTGTCATGAAATTGCAAACAGAACACAACTTTTAAAAGAAAAAGGACTAAATTCACATCGACAGTTTGCATCAACATGGCATAATTACATTAGAGGTTTGAGAGACACAAATTTTTGTGCAGTTTGTCTCTTATAAACCATTTAACCTTTTACATGTAAACATGTACTTGAAGCTTTCCCTAACACATGACTAGACTACCTCAATGCTGGCAAAAGTCTGGTGCCACATTTACTGACTCTGACTCTGTGTGCCGGAAAATTTTAGTGAAATCCTAATATATTTTATGTTTAAATACAGGATAATATTGGAAATGGGAGAAGTTGGCTTGAGGGACGCACATGCAAGTATTGTAGAAGCAGAAGTGCAATGTTAAAAGAAAATATACCTTGGTAATTTGAAATATTATACATGTACGTCAGTATAATTACACAATCGGGTATGAAAAGACCTGGAGGGCGATGCTAAATGTAATGGAAATGTAAATGTTTACAGTTCACATGCCTAACATTTACAAAGTGTCCCCATGACATAATACACTTTCAAGTAACAGCCCCAATCGCTCAAGGACTCCCCTTGCTATCAGAAGATTGAGCTTTACTGATGTTTGATTTGAACAATGGAGTAAAATAAGGATGTTTGAAGACAGAGGCACATAGGTTTGAATAAAGATTTGAGACTTTATATACCTTTGTCTGTGCATGGATGGTTCTGTGATTGAGAGGTACCTCTACAACACAATACACGTAACTTTTATACATTCCTAACCGCAACAGTGAACCTAAGCGGTCAAATTCCTGAGATTAACAAGTGTGTCGGTCATATATACACATGGGTAAAATTCAAGATTCGACTGTGGTCAAAATATGTGAATGAGGTGCTTGAGTCGAAAGCTGACTGTTTTTTTTTCTGCAACGGCACACCATTATCCTTGATCTTGCTGATCATTTGCACGACCAATTGTGTAAGCAGGTCTGATAAAAAAGATCCAATGCATCGTTACATCACGCACAGTTCACTGCATAAGCTGTCGCCTTGAAGACAGATCCAATAAATTTTGACATTACGGGAAAGCCCAATTAACTTTGGAGTACCCCACTTCCCTACTTAGTTATCAGAGGATTAATTTCACAGACCTGCCTTTCATATGATGGCACCAGCTGGATAAGATAAACCTAACAATGGAACATAAACACCTCTCGGGATTAAAAGTCTTCTGTTTGTCACCTGAGTTGGTCAGGCAAGGACCTTGGTTTCAGGTACCATGCAAGTTAATGGAGTCTTTCTTAAATGATATGCGAATCTTGATGTCGGTATGATACGCAGCCACTGCAAATGACTAATTTGTTCAACCAGTTTACGTCTGTATGTCGAGATAAGGTTCATATTTTCCTTGAACCTCAGTGAAGGTCAATGGACGGGCAGTCTATTTTGAACAAAGGAAGGGCAGTGGGGAACAGATTCTGTACTGCCTGTAAACTGTTAAGTGTGCTTTTCTCTCTTGAGCTAATTTACTGTATATCAGCTTGTAATCACTACTGTGTTTTCTCCTGTGATATAGTTTTAGCCTTAATCCCCGGTGCGGGGTATAAAAGACCCCAAACTCATCTAAAATTCATAATGGCACTTGAGTGACAACTGGCAACGGTAAGGTAGACTGCTCCAAGAAAATCAGCCTATTTTTCAAACAAAAATGATAGGCATACCATAAGCATGGACTGTTTAATAAACACCTAGGCATATAGGTATTTGCAAACTTTCACAAAGCTTCTTTTAAAATGATAATGGTAACGGGTAAAGTCGCCTCCAGAACAAATCAAATGGCCCCTAGGAAACAGTTTTTTAGTGATTCAAATAATTGTCAACCATTCAGTGATGCGCAGAGATGTAAAAAGTCAAACTTTTGCGTGCATACGGTCCCTTTGTGGAGGGACCGTACTGTACATTTGAGAACAATTAGGTAAACACACCATGCTAATGTAGGATTAGAGTTGCAAGTACATCGACTTGCAAATAGGCTCATAACTTCGAATTCATGATGGTCATAAACTATTTACCAACAAGGGTCTATGATGCAATGATATTGAGAAAGTGAACCCTTTGCGGACGTGACTTAGCAAGTACAATGTATTCTTGCAAAAAAGTGCGTACACTGTATTTCACAAAACTGGAGGAAGAGTCCATAGTTTGCATTGACAATGACATCGAAAACAACTAAACATTCAAGCATGGCGTTAGGCTCCATTATCAATTTAATTACAGTAAGTGGAAGACAGCCACTTTTTCAAACAGCTCCCAAAATCTACGGCCGAAAGTACCGGTACGCTACAGTCGCCTTTGATATAAATGCTAGCCATGAAAACGGCAATATGGTTAGTGTATATGTGCACCTAGTCTGACACATGGAAATGACATGTCGTTTTCGGAGGGCCGGTGAGGTTTGGACATACCGGTTGCCCAGGTAATGTTTGGACATCTTTTATGAGAATTAAACAAAGCTTGTAAAACATCAGAACAGTTGAAACATTATATCTGTCAGTTCAAGGTGATCAAGTGAGCGTCATCACCCGATCTTCTATTTCTGAAGGATAATAGGTCTGAAAGGAAACGTGTGTCCGAGATCGACTCATTGAGTCGGCACTACATTGTAAGATTTCGATTAAAGTTGGCCTTTAATTCATCAATAATGAAGATGAACAAAGTCCGTGGTTGGTTCAAGTCGGAGGTTACCAGCGATTCGAGCAAAAATGCTCTGAAAATGAAAATAACTTGTGATGAGCTGGTGGTGTCACCTTTTGAGCAACCGAGTATCACACAATCACTTACAGATTTTGTGATACATGAGATTCATGGAAATCTCGACCTTCCTCGATGTAATGAACTTATTCTTCTTTTGATTGTAGCGATTGGTCTTGACGTCACGTCGTTCAGCTATTTTGTGTCATGACCGTGTTTCTCAGTTAATGTTTAGATCGCATATTCGTGATTTTAACATATGAAACTGCAAATTGTGGATCTTATTAATAATTTTTGTTTAATACCTTTTTGAAGATTAGTTCCACTGTGGACGCCGCAAATTCAAATATGTACATATGGCGGTCAGTAGCTGTAGGAGGCCAAAACTGGAGTAAATCAACTCAGCAAAAACTTCAGTATATCACTTCGCAAGCAGTTGTTAAATTGATCTTGTTTCCCTATTTCCTTTTATTTTCTTTCGTTTGTTGTGAAGACTGTACCTATTCCGAGCATGATTTGCAAGCAAACAGATTACGCAGATAATTCAAATGATAGCAACCATTACCAACACACTCATTATGCAAAGCCATGCCCCAAACGCCCATCCAAACTTGGCGTTGATCCTGATCCTTGTCGATTTTGTTCTGGGCTTTAAGATCGTTATATTTTTTTTGTAGAGGCCCAAGGTACTCGTCCTAACCTACTCTTATACAGTTACGTCACAAACACCCAGCTTACATACCAAAGCATAAAATACAGACAGCAGGTGAAGCGTCAGCACAGTTGTACTCACCGACTAAGAAAAACTGCTGTATATCTAGTAGGAGCGAGATGTCTCAGCACCATTTTACAAGTGGTTTATCCACAAACTGATGATGTCAAATCGCTGTACACAGAACACAGTGCCATATACACAAGGCGTCTATGTTTTGTGTACAGCGATTTGACTTCATCAGTTTGTGGCTATACCACTCATAAAATTGTGAGGATGTCTCAACCATGCTGTAATGCGATGTTTGACTTATTTTGATACCGCCATGGTTTGACTTAGGTCACCGATCGTTACGGCACAGTCACACGGACGGTATATTTACATGTACATACTTTTCTGTCTGTTCCCTTCAACCTCAATGGAGGTATTAATCCAGGGCGTGGGATTATGGAGCAAAGGTCCGATCTGAACATTGTACTTCTCGCGGGTTATGAGAGCAGCAGCAGCTTTACAAAGGCATGCAATGTAACAATCTGCAATTGCGAAGAGAAGGAATACTCAACAAGCTATAAAGACAACTATGGATGAAACAGTTGAAGGTATACATAATCTATTTTGCACTTAACAAAGGGTTTAACATATTAACGTGCAAGGAGAAACATTTACATGCAGGGGGATGGGTGGGGTGGTTAGGTGCACTCATGGAAGTAGAGGTTCAAGTTTCAAAGTGCTCTGTAGAAAGGCGGTACCTTTAAAATATCTTACTATTAATATTATAGGCAACATATGCCTCACTCTAGCAATTTTGCATTTTATTTTTATGAACAAAGTGTCAGTGACATTAGAAGAATTAGGGACACTGTTGCACGAATATTGTAATGCCATAAAATTGTAGGTTACTTTACTCCTTGTCAAGACTTTGAACAAATTTTACTTGGCATAATGCTTAATATACAAAGTATATACACATATACTGATTCTGTACATGTGTCAAATACATTAAGTATACACGTACGTATACTAATAAAATGCAAACACGACAGTGTAAACTTTGTACGCAAAGATGTGCTTACGTATACTAATGATCTGCATGAAAATTCGCTACATGTAGGGTAGGGTTCCCATGCACCCCATGGATGTAATTTTTAGCCTACATTTTTGTCATCCTTAGGGTCTATATTTAATGAACTTTGATGTTCCAAAAATCAAATAGTGTCCTATGGGGTTCATTTGGCGCCATCTTTGCCGCCATCTTGGCCACCATCTTGGATTTAATCAATGAGGTAGGGGTCACGTATTTACCGCTCGACGGAAACAGAAACAATAAAATACTATAAACGTTACATTTTTAGAAAGCCAAGATCATAGCCTTTTCATTGATATATATTACATTATAGGGATAAACTAATATTCGAACGTCGATTAGACTTTGTATCGGCATTGATAGTACATCGTAAAATTTGCTAAATTTCACACCCAATAATGGAGTT
This sequence comes from Ptychodera flava, assembly GCF_041260155.1. Classification (NCBI taxonomy): domain Eukaryota; kingdom Metazoa; phylum Hemichordata; class Enteropneusta; family Ptychoderidae; genus Ptychodera; species Ptychodera flava. The sequence continues at coordinate 664,854 of NW_027248378.1, forward strand.
CCCGTTCCTCCAAACAATTTTTAATAAGGTGTTCATATATTTTTTGGAAGAACCTAGAGCAATAAACAAGAAAAACAACATTAAAATTATGTTTCTTGAGATTTTGTGGGTGCATGAGCTTGTTTTCTTACGCAGTATGCCGTACAGCAGGTAAACATATACGTCACCCATTTATAGGGCTACAGGTACACATATGCACAAACAAACAGGGAGAGGCAATCTGCTTGAAACCTTGAAATGGTCCATCTGTGTTTGAACTCACCTAGGACTCGTGATCAGTAACTTTTGTTCAAGTACTAGTATAGTTTTCATTAGTAAGAATCGTTTATTCATTTTTATCATCATAATGGATCCGATGTACACAACATATGTTTGGTCATTTGCACCTGTGCGTGTCCCCTCGTGTTTGGCAGCTGTTTAAATGCTTTCACTTATTGTTCCTTGGACGCTTTGAACGCAGCATCGAAGCAGTTTTGGCATCAACAAATCAATTTGAAATGAAAAAGTGAGAGAATTCTGGCATCAAGGTGATGCCACAAATATTCATAAAACATAATATGTTGTTACAGTGCTTTAATTTAAACCATGGTTTTTGAAAGATCCACATTTTTAGGAGCATTCGTTTACGCTGCTACCATGTGCCACTCATGTTGGATTATAAACGTCCAGGGAGATAGGGTATTATAGGCCCCCTGCCTTCAGTTAAAGTGCAGTGATCTTCATGATTAGGAGGACTAATATTGAGACACCAAACTGGATTTTTGTTGATTCAAGGATTCACGGTTATAACAAGAGAACACTGGACGAAATGCGTGATATACGTTAAGTATATTTACATATATTGACTTATATGGAACACAATATTAATTGCAACGTAACGTATATCTTTGTACAATACAGAACTAATCCAAGACATTAATATATGTAGTGTATCATGAATATAGGTAATGCAGATCATTGCACACCAAGTGTACACTGTAGTTTTTGCATTCTATTGGTATATTTGGAATATTTAACATATTTAAAACCTGTACAGAATCAGTATTTGTGTATATATTGTTGTATACCAAGCATTTTGTCAAGTGAAAACGGAAATTGATCTGATAAATAAGTAGGACAGTCAATACACGCAGAATTCCGAAGTCAACCTTTTGTTATGAAGAATGTGCCATTGAGACAGTTTTGCTCTCTTCCAGCCTAGCAGAATTATGAGACTTTTTATGAATATAACGCCAGGGATCAAACAGCTTACAACGATGGACAAGCGAAGGAAAGACTTGTGATTACTTCAAATGTGTTCGATATGAGACGACCTGTCTTAGTCAGTAACAGGAGTACAATAAAGTCTCCAGTTGACAATATCTTTTAAGTCAGGATCAAAATGAAGGAGACAAAAGAAATTTCTAAAGGCTTTGAAAGAAAATACAACGATCATCTCCATTGTCAGGAGCATTCCCTTACCAAAATTTGATGCACCCGAAATATTCCTCAGTGAGCGTAACCAGGTGGCATGTAGGTGCACGAAACTACACTGAATTGGCCACCTTCTGTGCATTTGGGTGCCTTTTGGGTGTATATTTTAGGTGTTTTCATAGGTATGGTTCAGGTGCACCTAAAAGGCACCCACGGGAAAATGTATAACTGTCGTTTGGGTGCAGCTGAAAATACCTTGAATTGGTAACTTTCAAAGCTATCAAACCAGTACGTTTTGAGAAACACATTTTTCGACAAAAATGGCCAAAATGACTTTAAAATGCAATTTTGGATATTTCTGCACAATTTGAACAAATCTAAAATAGATCTTTGCTAGGAACCTATATACCAAATACCAAAGTTATCTGTGATAGGTAATTTTGAAATAGAACATTTATAAAGTTTTTTACGAAAAACGACAAAATTTCCCTTCGAACTTTCAATATGCAAATTCACCACAATTTTGACAAATGTAACTGAAGTCACCCTAAATAAACTAAATATCAAATTTCAAAGCAATTGGACGAGCGATTGCAGAGAAGAAGATTTTTTTACCAAAATCACTTTTCAAATTACAGAGCAAAAAAGATTCTGATAGCATTGGTATTATTTTTTTTTGTTTTTTGCAGCTTTTTCGCCGGTTTTTTGTCAGGCCACTGAACACCACATCAACATTTGTCAAAAATAGTTATTCTCTACATAACACACAGTTTGGCTTAATCAGCCTCAAAAGGTCACTTGTCAGATGCAGTGAATTACAAAGAAAATCCAGTTTTGGTCACTAAATCCAAACGCAATAATACAGATCAATTCATACTAATGAGCTGCCTGTATTATAGAATATAATACACGTGAATTCACATGAATCCAGATGAATACAGGCTTGCTGTAAACAAGCAATGGATTATTGACTATATTCATCTGTACATGCACTCTTCAGCAATTATCCAGGCAATTATCCATACTAGTACAGTAAGTATTATCGAGGTTTTATGTAGTGCACTCTTCAGCAATTATCCAGGCAATTATCCATACTAGTACAGTAAGTATTATCGAGTTTTTATGTAGTGGGTGTGTTTGGGGTTTGTTAACCCTTTTAGGAATTTTCAGAGTCAAAAGTAGGTGTTTTTGGCGTGTGTTATCATGAAATGATATGGGCTATGAAAATTCCGAGTCCTTTATTGGTGTCTTTCGGGTCGGCTTTTTTTTTATCCTTTGTGCTGAGGTGAAATAGGGGTGGACTCAGCTAAAACAGGTGTGTTCTCGCAGGATTGTGTATACACTCGCAACTACCCACTTTCTGATATGGTGCCTTTGATGTGTGTATAAGGTGTATAAATTGCCATATGGTGTGTTTGTGGTGCCTTTGAAGTACACGCGGGTGCACCCGAAGGCCAAATAATTTAAGGCTTAACATAGAACAAATGGTAGAAAATATCAACATCTAAACATGCGGTACACGTCCCTGGATGACTCATTTTGTTTCGCTAAAACAGCACCGCAACAACAGCAGAGTTACTCGTAACATATGAAAAGTAACCAGGCAATGGCAAACGATTTGGCACTGTGCCTGATTGACCAGTGTTGAATGAGATTCCTGTAGAAAATAATCAATCAATGACCGGACTGCAACGATGAAATGACTAAAGTTTTACTTTCCTTATTACTGATTGTCAAGTTTTTACACTGTCCAACATATTTTTGTAAATTAGTCACAAACACAATTTATGAATACGAACTCTCTGTTGACCAGTACAAGATCTGACATGCATAAGTTAGTAAATGACTTCATGAGAACTTTGAAATCTAAACAATAATCTTGACATTTCTGTATCATATTCTTGACACCTTTGATTTCTTCTAAAAACTCAAATAAATTAGACGACTTAATTTGCATCTTATTTTGAACTCTGACGAATCAGACATTTCAGAAGAAACAGACTCATTTTCACGACCAGAAACTTGGCTGAGAACATCAAGCGAATTTGATGTTTTCACTACATACCAAATAGATTGACTTTGAATTTTTTAGGACTGGGACTCAGAAGCACACAATTCCTGAACAATCTTAATCTCAAGGAAAATCTTAAGACTGACACTGAGTGAATGAAGAGGCGATGACGCAGGGAGATCAAACGAAAACACTGGGGTAAAAAGAACGGAGATTAAGAAGGGAAGCAAGAGTTTGTACCCTCTCTTGATCGGCATCGGCATTGCAACAGAATGGATATTTTATCTTTTTCTTCGATTTAAGTTGATGGACTGTTGTTACTTGGCAGAGGTCTTTGATTTTCAGAACTTTAAGGAATAAATGTGATAATTGTGCCTCATTGTTCTGAACAAAGTGGGTTGACATTGGCGAGTTACTAAAAATGACTGTCAATTTCATGATGACACTGTGGGAAAATTTGAGCTTTAATTGTCTTTTTGTTCTCGTAAAAACAATTTTGAATATATCTCATAGTTGTTGTAGATTTTTATGAAAATCAATATGGCCGCAAAAACATATGACCCATCTTATGCATTTCGCAAACTGGAAAGCGCCTAAAATAAGGATGATGACAAAACGTTTCAGTTCAAATGGTGCATTGATCCTTGGAAATATATTTTTGAATAATATTTTCTTGTTACATAGGTTTTACACAAAAAAAACCAAAAAACCCAAAAAAACAAACAACATAGCCACTAAAGTATGTAACCAGTGCATATGCCTTTGGCAAACTTTGTAGTATTAACACCAGAGGTGACATGAGTAAGAAATCAGTTCAAATAATGTGTTGGCTCAGGAGTTTACAATTTTTGGAAATTAAATTGAATTTGTATGAAAAATTTAATATTGCAGCCAGACCACTTGACTTGTCCTAATGCTTTTCGTAAACTTGATAGCACTCAAGTTTGTGTGGATATGTGAAACATTTGTATCCAAACGGTTCATTGGTTCTAAAGTTTTAGATTTTCAAAAATGAAATTGGTATCTTCTGAAAATTCTAAATGGCCGCCAAAGATACGTGACCGCTCGAGATTTTATTAACAAATTAAAAAAAGAAGTCCGTAAAGATGCTAGCTACACACTCAACTTCAAATTGATCAGACCCGTCACCAGGAGAAGTTACTCAACAGTTTTGTGCAGATCCAATATTGCAGCCAGGTCACGTGACTTATTATAAATTAAAAGCTAGGGCAAACCACTACTTATCGGCCCTGTGCCTAGTTGTTGAAGTGTATATTAAGCTGTTTTTGAAGATCTTGGCAGGGAAAAATTGTTATGCCCCTACCCCCACCCCCTGAATCCAATCAGGGCAAAGCCAATGTAGTCGATGGCCAAGCCCTATAAAAGCTCCAGAAGTCGATTTTTCGTACAAAGGTGTTCCGGATATTGATATTATGTTAACTGACAGTTTACATTATGCGTTTATGGAAATCGCACTTATCAATTTAAAGACCTTGCACAGTAATTATATTTTTGAGCAAAAATCTCGGGTCTTTATAATTTCTCGTAAAAATGAAGAAATGCTGTTACTTTGTTCATTATATATAGTTATTGTATAGTTTACGAAAATATATATACGAAACAATGAAGACAACGTATTTTATCCAAAAAAGTGAAAAAGGCACCTTTTTATCAAAAACGGATTTCAATATTTTTTTTGGAAAAAGCGAGGCGATGCGCTTGTTTGATTACTTTTTGTTCAAACCAATAAAACTTTTTCCTTTTCGTCTCCAATTTTTTTGGTTTCGAATAAAGAGGCCACTGCCAAAATGAATAGTGCAATCTTGAACCACAAACAAAAAGCCGTTTTGTTGAAAGGTGCCCATTTCAATCTCAGGTTCTCGCATTAGCGAATGTGTGAATAGCCCATTAACAATTTGTCATTGTTTTGTTTTCCATTTAATATTTCATCAAGTAAAATTTTTTTATAAGATAAATCTGATAAATGAGTAGGGGCTTTAAAAATGCTAACCGAGGGACATCACTGCTGAATGACTGCTCGCTGATTTGGACTATGTCGACGCTTTCCACAGGTTAAACGAAAAAACGAGTACCACACTCATAAAGTGGCATCCCCTTGGATGTACAAAAAATGCTGTATTTCCTGAAAGCACATGTCTTTATTATATAAGAAACAAGATTGGTGCCATTTACTTGAATGCACTACACTCGATTGGCAACATTTTGTTGTTGTAAACATTATCCTCTCTGTCACATGATTAGGCTTTTTTATGAAAATGGCGGGACACCTAACAAACATGCTTCTTTCGATATTTGACATTGATATACATTTTTGCAGTCTTTATTGGCTAATAGGAACGTGACTATGCATGGATGTTAACGCTAAACATTTGCTCTTAAACCCAGTTTTTGGCTAAAAGAAGTATTGGTAATGCCATGACATACATTTTGAATGTCATTTGATATATTTTTTTATGAAGAAAACAAAACTTTCAAGCGCAACTCAAATCTCTGTATATAGAAAAAAGCTTCGAAGTTGCCAATCAAAACCAAGTAACGAATATTGTATATGATATTCACCGGACAAAACGCTTGATATACAACATTATCACATACATAGACCCAGTACCCCTATAGTAAGACGTCACACTATAGGTATATGACTTCCATGAATTTGAATGCATATTCCACATGTGGTGGATGCAGGACCCGGGCTACTTTTAAAACGTTCAATCAAAAATCAGCTGCTCAGAGTTTAGTTACAAACCCCGAAATACAAGAGTTGGAGGGTAATGAAGCATAATGAAATATGAGTGTTTAAATATATGTGTAAAATACAAAATACCTTCGATACTAAAATTTTTATCGTCGTTGATCTGCAATGTAAACGTATGATTTCTTCACCATTGTCAGCGACATTTTAATACGCTATGTTATCGAGTTTCAAGTTCAACATCACGATCAATGCTGCAGCGGACGTCGACGAGTCGAGCCCCCTGCTCGAGCCGAGGGAGCGAAGAGCGTTAATCATTCCTGACATCAATGAGGATACTACGGAATTGAAACTCAGTCAGGAGAAGCGCTTTTTCATTTTTCAATGAGTTCACAAGGTAATCAGTGCATTTGAAGGCGCAAGCTATTATTTTGTCCATGCATATTGTGTATAACGTTTCCGTATTGTACCTTGTTGTGGAACTTCCGTCGACTCGCGTCTGTGCTAGGAAAAAAAATCGTTGCCCATGGATGCCGAAGAAAAATATGCGAGACAGTGGGCTGTAGTTGAGGAAGTTGATGTGGAATGCCTCTTTGACTGGCTGAGCAAAGTCAGAGACAAATTAAAATCACATATTTCACATCTCTGTTCTCCCAATAAAGGAGTAAATTCTTCCTCAGTATTAGATGACCCATCTGTCAAAGCATGCCTTTATGCTTTACACAACGAATCTGTTGTAGTTCCTGCAGACAAAGCTTCAAACAACATTATCTTTGTCTGTAGGAATTATTATATCCAGTGTATAATAGATGAATTAAATCTTCATTAAGATAAGAGTAATACAACCTATACTCTTTCCTTCCTCTCTGATGAAGATATTTTTTCAAACCATTCATCTATGCTCAGTGAATTTGGCATTCCTTTGAAAGAGAAGGACAAAACACTGCCTATGTTGTATTGGATACCTAAACTGCACAAGAACCCTTACAAACATCGGTTTATTACAGGATCAAGCAAATGCACTACTAAACATCTGTCGCAATTATTGTATATAATTTTAACAACCATCAATAATGGTCTCTTTCGAAATTGTGACAAAGTGTATGAAACGAGTGGATTGAATCAAATGTGGATATTAAAAAATTCCAAGGAATTGTTGCTTGATTTAAAAGTCAAGAAAAACAAGTACAGGTAAATCCGAAAATTTGACTTTTCCACACTATACACCACAATTCCCTACGATAAACTTAAAACAAGGCCGTCATCTCTTGTTAAACAAGCTTTCCTGCATAAAAATGGCAGTAGAGAAGGTACCAATACATTATCCTCACACATGGGTCAGGTTATTTTAGTAACAGCATGGATGCCCAGCACAAATACACAGATGAGGAAATTATTAAGAAGTTTAATTTCTTAATCGACAACATATTTGTTAAGTTTGGTGGTATGACTTTCAACAATCTATCGGCATACCAATGGGTACAAATTGTGCACCACTTCCTGCTGACTTCTTTCTCTATTCATCTGAAGCAGAGTTCCTACAATCTCTCTACAAAGAAGGGTCTAAAAAACTTGCAAGGCTTTTTAATAACACGCACAGATATATTGATGATCTGATTAGTCTAAACAATCCAGACATATCAAATTACTTACATCATATATACCCAGATGAATTGGAAATCAAAGAAACAACTGAGAGAAGGAACTCAGCTTCATATCTTGATCTGTTCCTGCAATGGGTACTGATTGGCTACACACCAAGCTGTATGACAAAGGGATGATTTTGATTTTGAAATCATAAATTATCCCCACTTATCAAGTAATATTCCATCTGCACCTGCTTATGGTGTGTATGTGTCTCAACTTCTCAGATATTGTAGGGCTTGTGATTCCTACGCGGATTTTCAAATGAGACACAGCTTATTGGTATCAAAACTAGTGACAGGGATATACATCCAAAAGACTCGTGAGGACTTTCAAAAAGTTGTACGGTCGATATGATGACATTGTGGCCAAATATGACACTTCGGTCACTCAAATGATTAGCAACAGCATTCCTGGCTTTGACTTATAACAGGGATTCATATACTGTATCACTTCATACAATATTTAGACAATTTTGGGACCAATCCTGACGGGTGTAGCATGCTAGCAGGGTACGCTTACCCATTCCGGACACCTGGTACCACCACTAACTATCAGTGGTTCAGGATGGTCCTACTTAAATTTGTAAATCTCAAATGTCCCTTGGACCTGGTAATGTATTACCTTGAATGAAAATGATGATTGGACCAGTTTAATGTCATATTGCTTATAGTCTTACCGATTGACTTATAGCCGAACACTGTCCTTCATTATTTTAAACAAGCTCATTTTATTCATTGAGATTTTAAAGATTCAATTGATTATTTCATAAAACATAATCATTGGTAATTTTGAAAATATCATACAAATTTTGCAAAGCAGAATTCTTTGAATGATGTTCGAATATTGACAAAAATAACCTGTTCTCGGTAGCCGCGGCTGAGAGTTTTAACGTCCCGCTTGCACGTCAAATAATTGTATTTGAATGTTCACTCAAATTGATGTTACAGTAAGTACCAAATAAATACCTTGCAATAAATCCGTAGTCTTTCAAATTCCCGCTTGATTCGCACAGAAAAAGCCCTATCAGAGACGCTTATTATTCATAGGAGCAGCTTCAGCGTGCTCGAAGTAAACCTCTACATGTACAGCTGAGCGCTGTCAAGACAGTGTGATTCAGCCACGAGCACAATTAGCAAAATGCGTGATATACAACAATATGTACAAATATACTCATTCTGTACATGTGTTAAATACGTTAAGTATACATTTACGTATGCCAATAAAATACAAATCTACAGTGTGCCCTTAGTGTCAAAGATCTGCATTACATATACTCATGATCTGCATCGAAATACGCTATGCATATCGACGTATTGGAATGTTCCATATACAAAGATATACGTTGCATATGAGTTTAATATTATGTTTCTCATATACGTCAATATACATAAATATGCTAAGCGCATACCAAGCTTACGTCTAGTTGGCATAACAAAAGCGGATAAATTCTTGCAAAAATATTCACTCTCGTTCTTTCCCATATTATTGAGGGTAGCACACTGTAGATAAACTGTACGCGTGTTTTAGTATGATGAAAGCTGATGTCATGCTAAAACGTTGATCTACAGTGTGCTACCCTCAACACAATATGAAAGTATTAGTCAAGATCAACACGGCTCCATTGAAGTTCTTTCCCAGTAATTATCATTCCTGAAAGGTTTATTCACGGAAAACGGGGTATATGCATGTGATAAATATGGCTCGGAGGGATATGGCCGCTACATGAGGAATTACTCATCCACGAAGCAGCCACACTCGTTCGGAATACGGGGGATTGTATATAAATATATACACATAAACTGATTCTGTACAGGTGTCAATTACGTTACATATGAACGTACGTATACTAATAAAATGCAATACCACAGTGTACACTTGTTTTGAAAAGATCTGCATTATATATACCCATGACCTGCATAGCTATACGCTTCGCCTATCAACGTATTGGAATGTTCCATCTACAAAAATATACATTACAAATGGAATTAATATTGTTTTCCGTATACGTCAGTATACTTAAAATATACTGGACGTATATCAAGCATTTTGCCCAGTGATTCATTACACATGTAATTACGATATCTCCTGTCCTCTGTCACATATGGTGGTCTTCAAACAATGATCGAAAGTGTTAAAGATATGACCTGTCAACCCCGAGGGGTTTAAAATAAACAGGATATACTACTCTGCCTCATGGGAACACCTTTTATGAATAAAGCAAAGACTGAGCATTGTAAAACACTAGCACCGGTCAGAAATTTTATGGCAATGAAAGATCAATAACAGCGTAGGTCCATTAAGTAGAACTGTATATGAAAAAATTACCTGAGCCAAATAATACATTTTACAATTTCTTTGAAATAAATATGTAAAAAATAAATACACGAGATATAAAACTTTTTCAAGCTTAAAGAAACGTCGCAAACTTCCAAAACCTAAATGGCTAACTATACTCTGGGAAAAAAGAGCGAAGGTGACTTTGTCTGGAATTTCTATCCAAACTTCTTGTTTTTTTTTTTCAATTTTCTTGGAATTCTTGGTATCTGAAATAGTCCGTGGGCAGGAGGGGCCGCCGTGCACCCCCACATCACTAATATGTGGGTATGTTTTGTTCTTTATGACGTACTGAACAATAAAAAAGATGTTAACATTCGATATTTTGGGATGCTCTACCTATCTGGGCTGCTTTTGATTTGCATGTACCGCAAAAAATGGCGAAAAATGGGCAGGGGTAGGGTGTACTATATCCTCACTTACATTAAGTAAACTAGCATGAAATAGCACAAACCATACATTTTGGAAAGCTCAGATGCTTCCATTTATGAGAAACACAAATTTTAGCATAATTCATTTGCGAACATAGAATAGGACGACTTTAAAATGATTTTTTTTTGACAATTTTTAAATTTGTACCCAAAATACCATGTAACAATTGTGATTTGCTTCTTATTCAGCAAAATTTTGACAGCTGTTTGTGTTGAATTATAAATAAATATGAAGGAAAATGAGAACAACTCCACACATCGGCTCTACCAAGATTGCTTAGTATTACGATATGGTGAATAAAAGGATCATTGCATTTATTTTGTGTGGAATAATGTGTTGCTGAGATCTTGAATTGTAGGTTTCATAATATCAACATCGCTTCTATTTGTCCTCACTATCACAGCTTACAAGTTTAAATTCCATATATGCAGTTGAATGAACCAGCGAAATTAATATCAAAAGAACTACACAGGCTGTGTCGTGAACGATTTCTGACTATCCATTAAAATACAGACACAATATTACAAGAAATTTCAGATAGGTAGCGATAGCTTTTTATCATGACTAGTATAAAAATCAAGAAGTGTCGGGATGTGTTTTTTGCATGCTCGCATTTTAGACGTCAGTCCTGGTAATTTCCAAATTTACTGATTACATACAAAACTTAAGGCTCCTCTGATTCAGTATAATTTGTAGCACTGGTGATTCCCTTGGAAGGCCACAATATTCCCCCATTTAGATAGATCATAGACTCTTTGAAAATTCAAAAAAAAAAAAAAAAAGGTTGAGGCACACCGTTCTTTTATATTCTCATTTTTAATGAGTTGGAAAATATGCTTGCTTGGGATAGGACATAGTTTACTGTACAGTTTTTACAAGACATGTTCACTGAAAAAAGTTAATTTAAAGTTCCATTAGCTGTATCTTCTAAAGATTTTTTCGTTAGTTTTAATTGAAATGATCACTGGCTCATGTTGAATAGCCTGTCAAATAACAAAGAATCGCATATTATTCGGAAAGCCAATTTAGTTCCAATCGTGTTGAGGTAAAAATGGTCAAAAGTTACAAATAATGGCCCTTTAATTATATTTTATATGCTATATTTTATGAAACGAAAAGATATTGATGTTTTCCAAAGGAAATGACAAAAATGCCACTTGCTTGCTTTCCTCGTTCAGTTACCCCTCCATTATGTCATAATTTTGTAATGTTACAAAGAAAACATACCATATGATGTCCTCGTGGAAAATTTTGAAAATTCAAAAAACAGGTTGAGGCACACCGTTCCTTTATATTTCCATTTTAAATGAGTTGGAAAATATGCTTGCTTGGGATAGGATATAGTTTACTGTAATTTTTTTTACAAGACATGTTCACTGAAAGAAAGTTAATTTAAAGTTCCATTAGCTGTATCTTCTGGAGATTTTTCCGTTAGTTTTGATTGAAATGATCACTGGCTCATGTTGAATAGCCTGTCAAATAACAGAGAATCGCATATTATTCGGAAACATTACGTGCCCTACAACTAAATAACATGTGATTTTACAACGAAAATTTCAATTTTTGTCCGGACAGAAATACAAACTCTGTTGACACGCGGATTGCAACGTAGGCATTCTTCTGCACCTGCGCGAGCCATTTACATCAATTTCAAAATAAATATTCATTACTTATGCCCGGTGCTTACGTCGTAGTCTATTGTCCGAGCACGTTGCGTAGCCATGCAGATGTCTGGCAATCCACGACGCAGTGTTGTTTTGGTCCCGCAATAAACGTGATCGCGGCGTCACCATATCTGCGTTCTCCCAGCACACTGAGCGTGCCAGACGTCAACAAACGAGCTCGGAAGGGCAACACGTTTGAACAAAAATTAGCAGTTTTAGGCCAAACAAAAAAATATGTGGCTATAACATCACTAATCATGTTTGTTTCTTCGTAAAACAAAATTTTGCAACAAATATGAGCCTCCAACATGGAATTTTCCGAAGAACCCGATTGGAACTAATTTGGGAAAATTGGATGAGAGTAATTATTAGGAAAATGTAACGAAATCGAAATTTTACAGCTGAAATTTTACAAAATGATAGAATAGTGTAAAATTTGAAATATCGTTCTCAGCGAACAAAACAACGAAAACACAACGATTATTGCATACCTCTTTCATCAGATTCATAATCATGAAACAAAGTTTATTTTTGTCTAAATGTACTAAAGAAATGAGACAAAATGCTTAAAATTTCTCTACTTAACGACTTTTGAGTCAGGGCAATTTTGAAATGCCCCTGACTTTTCGTGAATTTAAGGCTTCGTAAACATGATATTGAGTCAGGGCACATTTTAAATGACCCTGACTGACTTAACTGTAAATCAATCGAAAAGCTTCACTTTGGTCGAGGAAAAAGCGACAAACTTAGATTATTAATAGTGTTTCAGTAATGAAGAAACTACAGACAAACTCTCATATTTTCATTGAAATATGAATATTGTTCAAATGTTTTGAACAATATTGCATTAGATACTATCATGCACTGATTCTTACTCATAACATTTCAACAGCATCGTAAATTTTGAATAAAATTTTAAAGATGGTAATCAAATTTCTAAAATTCTTGAGAAATGTTGCCAATCCAATTATCCAAATTGAGTTCCAATCGTGTTGAGGTAAAAAATGTTTGAAAGTTACAAATAATGGCCCTTTAACACTGCGGCGACTGCTTCCTTTCTACTAAGGTTTGCACGACCTCGCTCAGCCGTCGGATCGCGCGAACATCTGGTTTTTATCAATAACCAGACGATCTGTTCTCTCGAGAACGATGCATGAAATATTGGGCAAAGTGAGAAAATACCTCAATGTGTAGCAACCTGGGGTGTTCGTTATTTACATATCAAAGAAAAAATGCATTTCATGAATTTATTATCTGAATAGAATCATGAAATACATATGAAAAATGAAGTGCGAGTGAATGTTATTTGTCATCGGCTGTGTTTACTGTTTCTCTGCCTGGGAAACATGCGTCCGTTCGTGTGACCTCAAAGTGTTTATACTGTACGCAAACATTAGAAATTTTAGACGGCACATCTGTTGCCGCTGACGTCAACATTGGTTCGTAAAGCTCATCTCTTTCTCTCGCTTGTATATTACAGGCAGTGAGAAACCACGATGCAACAAGAAATAGAGCGTAGACAGGAATACTACGAAACGAGTATTGCCGGTGTTACCGTGAACAGACCATACACAGACCTACGAACTGGTAATTTCGATCTTTTACCGGAGTTCATTGGTCCAGAGCCGGGGCTTATCAACCCGCTGCCAGACGATGCTTCAGAAGTCGAATGGTTTTTGCAAATATTCGACGAGGATCTGATAAGATTCATTACCCGATGCACTAATCGTTATGCTAGACAGAGGAGAAGGGCAAATGCCAGGGAACGGCAAAGATCGGCCTGGACACCGACGACAGTTGTCGAAATGAGAGCATTCATTGGAGTGATGGTGCTGTTCGGAATTTGCTGGCAGCCTGAAATCCAGCTGTATTGGTCGGACCATGTTTGCTTCGGTCATAATTTCGTCAAGAGAACTTTTTCCCGTGATCGCTTCAAGCTACTGATGCGATATTTATACTACAGCACACAGCCGTACTGTGCTCGTAACACAGCCATGTATACAGCCAAAAAATAAGTGAGAAACGGGATAGGATGTTGAAAGTACGAAATGTCATTGATCGAGTGAATGCAAACAGCCGAATGCACCGGAGCCTGATGTGCGAACTGGCAATCGACGAAGGAGTCATCCCCTACCGGGGCCGCACAAAGAATGTTCTCTACAATCAAGCAAAACTGCACAAATATGGAATGAGAGTTTACACTCTCAGTGAGTCCGCCACGGGTTACGTTTTCAACGACGAAGTCCATCAACCTGTCGCTGATAACTGTCATCACCCGCTTGATCCCGATGCTGCAGATGACCCCCGCGTTTCAGGGAAATAGACCTGGGAAAGTTGTTTCCCGGCTGATTCGACCCTACTATGAGTTAGGACATCATGTCATTATGGACTCATATTACACTTCTGCCCCGTTGTTTGACCATCTCTACGTGCATAATATTGCTGCCACGGGCTGCAGAATGTACACCTTAGGTTTACCCGATGAAGTAAAGAATGCCGAAAACTATGATCCACAAGTCGTACCGCCTGATGCTGACGACGAAGAGCGATGGCCACGTGGTAGTTTCTCGGTATTTCAAGACGGCGCAATGACAGTATGTGCCTGGAAAGACACAAAAATGGTGAAATTTATGAGCACGGCAGTCTCTGCACGAAGACCGAATCGAGCGCTAGTGAGGCGCCGATGTAAAGATAAAAGAACCGGTGCTTTTGAACGAATTGAAGTACTATGCCCGAACGTTGCTGTAATGTACAATCAGTACTTCAGAGGTGTTGATTTGACTGATCAACAGCTGGCTTACTACACGCCAGGTCGATCATCGCCACGGTGGCACAGAGCTGTGTTTTACCATGAGCTGAACAAGGCACTCATGAACGTTTTCCACAACATGGCATCAGTTCATGGATACGGTCAAAGTGGATCGAGATACAGACGTCAGCTCATGTTTCGCGCCCAAGTAGCAAAACAGCTGATCGGTAATTTCTCATCTCGGCAACGTCCCCCAAGAGGAACTAGTCTGACGGCACCATGTCTCATTCCTACCAATGTGGAAAGAGTTGGTCATCGAATGGGTCGCAATCCGGACGGAAGACGTAGTTGCGTGATGTGTCGACGTGCAGGACGGATAGTAGGCCATGGAACTCGTCCCAATCGTGTTCATGAGACAATCAACTGTTGCTTCACTTGCCAGTTACCACTGTGTCACCCACGGTACAGACAAGCGTGCTGGCGAGAGCACAATGTGTGAATGCCATTTGCAGAGGACCGCAGAACTTGACTATGCACGGACTGAACATTTGTCGGTATTACAACCCTTTATTACACAGTTGACATGGAAATAAAAAACATTCACTCGCAAACTATCGGTGAGTACGATGTACTTTTGTGTGTGGTTGTGTGAAGTGAATGATTGAGTCTAACACGTTTGCGTTTGGGGTAAAGATCGAGTTACAACGATGATTTCATCGGACGATCGCAAGACAAGGTCTCAGCCAGAGCAGTTCCTGTTTTGGCAGAGAGCGAGTCGGTGTGCGATGAAAAATGCATCTGAGTAGCTAACAGTCGATTTCCCCGGTCTGTAATCTCTCAAATGCGTAATAAAAATATTTTTTATTATGCAAATAGTATTCGACATTTACATACGGCTCCCTAGGCTGTACGAACCTTGAATACATCAACACAGTAAAGATCACATGTCAGCTCAGGGTAGTTCAGACCATAACTGCTCAAACTGACAGCTGCCGACCGACAAACATGGAAACGTGAGATCGGCCTTGTGGGAACCCGTCGCCTCAGTGTTAATCTATATTTTATATGCTATTTTTTATGAAATGATAAGATATTGATGCTTTCCAAAGGAAATGACAAAAGTGCCACTTGCTTACTTTCCTCGTTGAGTTACCCCTCCATTATGTCATAATTGTGTAATGTTACAAAGAAAACATACCATATGATGTCCTAGTGGAAAACATTCAGCACTATGTATTTTATTGGACTACTCTGTTATTTCTGTGAAGATTCCAATGCATATATGCACTGCGTACTGTGTGTTTGCTTTAATTGCATGAGGGCTCCATTTTTTGTTGGTCAAAAATGTATTATTTATCTTGCTGAAAATTACACATGCAGTCACTGTTGGCAGTTATTCTATCTGTATAAATACCACTCAATGAGTACATTCCCATGAACTTGTTTTAGTTTTGAAGTAAAATCACACAAAATAATGCTAAAAAATACAGCTATTGGGCCTTTAAATTAATGAATAAAAAATCCATTAAAACATGGAATGAAAGGTACTTCGAATATAGAAAAATAACAAACATTTTGTTTCGAATCAAAACTCTTACATTAAAAGCTCAGTAATGCTTATTTTGATGATTTGTTCTCTTTTTGTTTGTATCGTTAACCGTAATTTCTTTTTCCTTTGTTTTTGCTACAATCTCTTTCAAACGTAGCCTGTAATGAGTGTTATAGTATACAGATGAAGTCATCATATCAATTTTCAGAAATTCATCAGTACAGAACTCGGGAGAGCAGAGCATTCATAATTTATATGTATCAAAATAAACTTATATATTCTGAGTATGCTGTTGGACTCAACACACTTGTAGAAACTAAGAATCTTTAATGTCAGTGCCTGAAGTGGAGATTAAAACACTGTTGTGTAAATTAGGAATACCAGCTAATGTCCCATTGATACTTTACATAGCATCAAATTGTAGTAGAAGCACAAATTTGCCAAAACGTAATCCGTACATACCTTGTAAACAGACACTATTCGTCCTTTGTATTGACTAGTGCAGTTTGTGCATACATGAAGTGTTCTTTACGTTGGGTCCATAAGGAAGTATACATAAAGTTTACACATAGGGTTACCTTTTATGACGGTTTATCTTACCAATTATTTGTATGTGCAAGTCCTTTCTGTGTATACTACTCTCTACAAGGTCCTTAATTTAACATTTAGTATACTGTAAGCATTCCATTTTTGGTGCTTAAGTAGCGTCAAACCCTTCCTATTTTACACCTATACTATACTCACATCCTACTCCGATTGCACGATCATCCCATTCACACCTTGGTCAGTATGTATACTTTAGGTTAACACAGCGTATAATTTATGTAGGGTCAGTTTTTGGTAAGGGTTTTGCAGTCAGAAGGCAGTCGGAAGGCTGTATTACGCTGGGAACACAGCATAGCACTGTTTCCGGATTAAAGTGTAGCCCCTTCATTAGTAGTTCTGCTGTTATGTATCACATCTGTTTAGTTTGATGATAGCCACAGAATCTAGTATACTCTTCACTTACATTCCATGTGTGCTATCTTATGCGTTTGACATCAGAATTGACCGATCATGGACCAGATATCTGAGCCCTTGTGTTTTCTCATTAGCATTGTTGCAGCCAGGATTTTTAAACCAGGGGACACTGTGTCCCGCTACTGTCAATTTTTGGCGACATTTTGTATATTTTGGGGACAACATAAACATTAGCAGCCACTTTTCCGATGGCATCCTGCATCTCTTGGGCAGTTTGACGGGAGGTGTAACTTGCATTCTGTCCGATCCGCAACTTATCCACAGTTTGAACGCCTTGCAATTTCAGGAATTTCAAGAAGTGATTCATATTTTCGTGTGGACAATGTCCTCCTTTGCCAACCAATAAACCGACTGCATTGCCGATATAATCTCTTGATCGTTTTCTGACCGAGCTCGATGATGGCGGTGTCAAACTTCTACGCAAGGCGACTTCTTCAATTGCTTGCAAGTGATCTCTACCACGTATATGGCGGTCTAATGTGTTGATGTACGGAAATTTTCATATCCAGACTGTTCAGTAAACGTATTTCGCTCGCCAGTTTCACGACAAATCTTGCAATGTATCAGTTTATTTATACTCTTGTATTCCAACCAGTAAGAATACTTTTCATTTTTCCTCCAACTCTGTTGAAACTTTCATTCCGTGGTTTTCTTTTTCTTCGATTCTGATGGACCGCACTGTGCCATGTGTTACAATCAGATCGCGTCGAGTGTGAGTCATCACCCTACATACTGTGTTTTATCGTCATTGCGATCGCGATCGGTTGACAAACTCCGAGTTGAACTCGTGAAAAATGATGTAATTCGCTTTTGACGTCCTGCCATATTGAACTTGCCTACTGAAATGCCGTTCAACTGTTGATGCATGGAATGGATTGGAATTTTCCGCGAATGAAAAGAAAATGCATCAGTCGTCAATCAAATTTGTATCGTTGTGTAACTTATTTGTTTCACAGAACAAATGTCAAGCTGCTGGACTACGATTGAATTTTGCGGAAGTAATTGTAGCAGTATGCGGTATCTGCCGCCAATCAGAGCTCTGTCGGACTACAAATCAAAGCAAATTGTAATGTCAAGTGTACGGTTTTGAATTAGCTCTGAAAGTACGTAAATAAAGCCTCAAAAGAAAAATGCAAAACAAAGGTCGCCGTCAGTTACAGATATTACTTGCAGACGACACCATCACACAGTGGCTCAAAAGTGCGCCCGAGGTGACCCGCAGGACGCAAGAATGCGGGACATCGGGTCTCGTTTTGGGGACATTGTCGCAAGGGCGCGTCCTGGAGGCAACACTGCATTTGGGCATATTTCAACATTAAGAATGCTCGTTTTCTCAAAGTTAGAGAAGTTTTTCGTTAGGGCGGTTTCAAGAAATACTAGTATGTAGCATGTACTAGCAATGCACATTCTTATTGGTCTGGGAAAGAGCAACATTTGAGCGGGATTTCCAATGAAAGAGGTTAAGATGTTGAGAGCAGAAGCCACTCAAAATGACCATGATACGATACGATAAGGCAAAAGACTCTACATAGGATTTTCATGAGATCGTAATTTAGTAAGCTTTTGATTAGGTAAACTGTATCTAGTGTTGATAGACACTAAGTAATATCAGAAAAAGGTGAAGGTTATTAGCATGTTTTGGTCTCATAGAAATATATTCAATATAATTGTTTCAATGTTTCAGAGCATCAAGGTTTATAATAGTTCACATTACATTTCCTCACATCTAGCTTATGTGTCGCAATATCACAATTGTCCCGTGCACCTCGTTATGTATTACCTTGAATGGAAATAATTATTGGACCAGTTTAATGCCATATTGTTTTTTAAACATTGTCGATATCAAGATTTAGACAATTTGGTATGCGATCAATTCTATTATTCTGAATTTTTTCCAGGCCACAGCCTTGATCCTTGGACAATTCCGATGTGTTTTATTAATAAGGACATTTTTGAAGGAAATGGCCATAGCACAGCTGATGATATCGTGAGATGGTGTGTCAATAAACTCTCTATATAGAGATAGATTTTAATGGAGGATAATTTTCATATTCATAGTCTACTACCATATTTTCCTTTAGAATGCTTCTCCTTCTCCTAACATTCCCGAAAGTGCAAATACTGTATTTCGGATACAGGTTTAAACATATTTTTTATGTTTTTCTAAGAAAAGATAATATATTGCATAGGTTTGAAGATATATTTTAATTTTCAATAAGAATAGATAACATATTGCAAACAATGGAGAATTTCATATAATCGGCGACTGTGGTGAATGCAGTTACAGTGGCCTCGGGTCGAGTGCCAGATGCCAGATCCATTATACAGACAAGGAGTGAAAAATACTTTTATGTCATTGCAAGTGGTCAAAGCAAATTATTTTGGCAAAAAGATTTCAGTTAGAAATGTGGAAAGGCGGGATGATGAGTCGATCACAAGAGCCTTTAAAGTATATGAAGAAAAAGACAGTTCCCTCATAAGTGATACTGTCACTCAAGTTCCATTGACCTAGGAGTCTGCGCAATAAGTCAGGTAGTTCCAATCGGTGACCGAGAAAACTATGCTACTGATCTTAAAAAGAATTTCATTCTAAACAGTGATATAAAACGGATATCAGGACGCATATCTTATACACGGGGGTCCCTACTTGCTCTAGTTTCCACCGGCTAAATAACAGATAAACATGTATATTATAAAAAATCGGGTTTAACATAATACTCGAGATAAATTGATTTAACTTTGTAAGCGCCACCGACCCAGCAAACAGAAACAGCTACACCAGGCTCGCTGATGGCTACGCCGCAGCGCAACATAGAGAATATTACCCTACTGATGAAGTATCCAGGGAGAGTGGCTGCAGTGAATAGATTAGCAGAATGGAACAGACAGAATAAGAAGATGAAGAAGTGCCAAGCGATAGGAGTGTCTAAAGACAACTTCGTGATAGCAATGAGTATGGCAGACCCCAGCTCTCCGGCCCATTCAGAAGGGTAGTGACGAACAGTGAGTGTGACAGATGGTATAATAACTGTTATCTTGTTTAAGGGATTATGGGAGTTTCATTGACTGCACGAGGAGTATATTAGGGACGCTATTGTGGGTATGTTTATCCGCTTATGCGTCCAAGTCCACTCACGCATGAGCCTACACATCCGTTTATGCATCCACTGACACCTACCTTACCCGCTCCTGTAGAGTCGAGTGCCCAATCAGGTCCCAGTCCCTCTACATTGTATGAGATGGATTAATGCAGGTGACAGCCCTCTGGCATGAGTAATAATTTTACTTTATTTTCTATAATATGCGCACAGCAATCATGGATACTAAAAGTTGTAAACACAATATATGATGGTATTGTAATCGGTGGACTTACGATGGGATATCTAATAATCTCTAGCAAATTTCTGAAGATGGAATTAGGTGATCCAAGCCAGCCAAATCTCACTTGATTAGCAAAATTATGGGGAGCGACTGCTGCTGCTGTTGCGACCAAAGATCTCCTTGAACAGAAAAAATTATTCCTGCAGAACCTTATACTTTGTAATGTATAATATACATTATAGACAACCATGGCTGCAGCAGTAGGAATGACAGTTCTCGGTGCTGTATTAAATGTAACGGCATTCACAGGTGGAAATATAATCGGTCAAAAGCTTAGCGGGAACAAAAGTGCTCTTATTGAAGAAAAAAATAGACATGATAAGGCTCTAGAAAAATTTGAACATGATCACAATGACTGGTCAGGAAAAAGGTTGCTCCAGGCTGATTGGGAAAGAGAAAATCAGGCAAAAGATGCACATGCTGCGGCCGACAGATGCAGAAATCCTGGAAGAAGCGGCAGCTACTGCGTCTGCGCCCTTTCGGAACGGTTCTAAAAAGGTCAGTGCCAGTTCAATTCTCCGATTATTGTCAGACCAGCCCCGGGCAAAAAAAAATATGAAATGATCTATATTGCTGGGGGACTGGTCATAGGATGGTTTTTGATTCACTAGGCTGCTGGCGCTAGCGCCAACAATTCAATACAAAACCTAGTCGGCCAGTTATTGAAATTGACTATATTTCCATCCTGATCTGTTATCCAAATGCGCATTGAACTTATGTATCCTGTCTTACTCAATGGCCCCAAAAGTCATATTTAACCTTTTCACCTGTTTCTTTTGCACCACGAACGGGAAGTATTTCTAGATGGTCTGAGGATTTTCACCTGTATGTAAATATAATGCCTAGCCACTTGTAAGGTAATTTTTAGTCTTATCGATAACATCTGTATAAACTATGTATTCGGTAACTGTCATGAAATCTGCTAGTTTCGGACTCATGGTACTTTTTATCACAGGGTTGTCCTCAGGCTTATTTGAAAAGCCGACGAGGTCGGCGAAGCTACCTGTTGCATTAAAATAGACTTTAACATCTCTTGCCAGTGTTAGATAAACGTGACCTGTCGACAGACTTTTTTCGAAATTGATTTTCTGCTGCATCCTCATCGCTTTATTGAGGGTATCAATATTGTACCTACCTGGACGTATTGATTTGGTCTTCTTCGGTTGGCTGCCTTCTTGATATTTTAGTACATTATTCGCCGATGTTATGTTATGCCATGAATTGTGAAGGGTGCACTCTAGTAGTCTTACAGTTGTAAACTGTGTCATGTCAATGCAAGGGTTAAACGTAACAGTAATGGGACCACCAATTCTGCTTTTAATCGAAATGTTCATCTCTATGTTGTATACTATTACAAGCTATTATTTAGTTTTTCACTGTATCAAATCAAATTTCCATGTATCAAATCAAATTTCTTACATAACCATTGACTTGAAACCACTCTTGTCTAATCATGAATATTAATACTAATAATTAGGTATACATAAATGCACAGGTTTACCTAGTTTCGTATTGGAAAAAATATCAATAGCGTCATCATAGACCGCCATGCATAGTGAATCGACATTTCAGTGAAATTTATAAATCAAATTTCTTGCACAACGATAGATTGAAACCACTCTAGTCTAATCATGAACATAACACCAATAATCAAGTGTACATTATTGCACTGAGTTACCTAGATTTGCTTTGAAAAAAATTATTGATAGTTCCATCATAGACTGCCATATATACTGAATCGACATTTAAGTGATATGCCAAAATAAAATTTCTTGCACAACCAATGACTTAAAACCACTCTAGTCTAATCATGAACATTAGTACCAATAATTGAGTGTACATAAATGCACAGATTTTCCTATTTTTGTTTTGAAAACATTTATTTATAGGGTTTCATCATAGACTGCTATGTATAGTGAATCAACATTTCGGTGAAATTCCAAAATCAAATTTCTTGCACACACATGGACTTGTAACCACTTTAGTCTAATCAAGAACATACATATCAATAATCAAGCATACATAAATACACGGATTTACCAATTTTTTACTTTAAAAAAATTATTCATAGTTTCATCACAGACTACATTGTATAATGCATAAACATTTTATGCGAAATTCCAAAAACAAAGTTCTTGTCCACAGTGCACATGTTGCCACCTTCTTCGAATCAATTACAATTCTGTCGATTATTCAGGGTCCATATATGCACAAAAAGTGCATATTATAAATCGTGAAAGAATATTTTTTACAGTTTTGTCAAAGACTCCTATGTATAGTGGATCGACATTTTGAGTGAAATTCCAAAATCAAATATCTTGTTCCCATGTGTACTTGTAAACAACTCGTGCTAATCAAGCATATTTATATCAGTTATTACACATCTATAGATGAACAGATATTGCTAGTTTTATATTGGAAAATACTCGTTCATAGTTTTTCTTATAGTCAACTACCATGTATAGTGAATCAGCATTATCGAGGAAATCTAAAAAATTACATTTTTTGTACAGGTTTGCACTTTTACCTGCCACTTCAAGCAAAGTACATTTACAAGAATTGTCACACACATATGATTTTATATTTTTTCGACAACGCGTTATATAAGCCACATTTGCCTTCCTTTTGGGAGGGCGACTTAAAAGAATAGCAAGTCAGAAGGGGGTCTTGAACACATCGCTGACTTGTTGGGGGGGTATTGAGTAACAGGGGAGGGTCACTTATTTTCATGCACGGATAAGGGGGAGGGTCACTAATTTTTGTGCATGAACTTTTGAAGGTCACTATTTTTGACGCAGCGGTGTTTCAAAAACACTGACCCACACCCACCCCCTGTAATCTATGTCCAGTCCCTCATAAAACAGTGATTCGAATGAATAAAATGTTAGATGGTCGCATTGGTGAAGTAATCGTGAAATTGAAGCAATATTACTTTGGCAGTTTGTCCTGTAGGGCGTGTAATTAACGTGAAACCCACATTGGCAAACCAGCTACATGAAGCAACAACCGCGTACGCCAAAACAAATTCCTTTCATAGCTGTGTACACGACAGTAAAAACACGATCGAGCGATGGTGTCGAATGCGGAAAATCAACACACACGGTACTTTTTGTGATTGCTCGGGTAGCGAGAGAAAGTTCAATTCATAGTGACTGTCTCTGTCTCTCGAAGACCGCGGATTAGAATACTCACACGTCAAGGCCGAAATTTGCATTGTAACTATGGAGACTAGTCTTTTTCTGAGTAAAGCAGACTGAATTCCGCCGGACAGACTTCCTGCTCTGACCGTTATTATGATCTAAAATCTGCCGATCAGCAACATGAATTTGACTGTGATACATTCATGTGACATCTGTCAAACATCACAGTCACGGATAGCGGCACCGGGGTCATGAGCATTCAGGAATAAATCATAACTCTGTAGGGGATCGATATTTTTGGACACCATGCATGGCCATGTGCCGGAGGCCTGAACTGTGTCGTATATCGCCACTGTGTTCAGATGTATGTCTTGTTCGTGCAAGCTTGTTAAATTGCCGATAGTTGTTCGTAACAATTTTCATTTGTTTCGTAATTTGCATGTAATAGCCTGATGTGATTCGATGCGATTCTTAAGTTGTATTACGTCACGTGTGAACATCATTGAAAACAGACTTTGTTAATAGCGCATGGCTTTGGAAGACTTTGTAGCCAATAGCCTTCATGATTATTCTCACTTTGAACCAATAGTTCTGTCACACTCATGTTGCTGTTCCCGCAGTTATGAGAATAAAAGCGAGGTTTTACCGCCGCGTTTTGTTAATCCTTTTGATGCACTTATCAATGTTTTCCACCAGGAAGGGAGTGCGAGGTAACAGTGGAAATTGATCGAACATCATCGTATCCGTTTGACTACATTTTACATTATGTTCCGTTCAGTTCAGCTTCGGCATGCAGATTCTACCACCTGTATGGGTCCGATTTTGGCGCAACAGTTTGATACAATATTACAATAAAACTCATGTAGTGGGTATTCTCCTGGTAATTTTAGCATGACTGTGTCAGGCCAGACAATAAAGACAACACACCATAGCGATGACTTCACCAATTCTATATTTGACCCGATTCGGATTTTACATGTACACAACTGTAAATGTGTGGCCCTTCATTCTCCGTTTCCTGGGCTTTCATTTTCATTTCTAGCATTCAACACATGAACTATTCACGGACAGTGAGATTCTTGATTCAAGCTCATTTAATTGTTTAAATAATTTCTGTAATTAGGCTATGTATCTATATTCAGTGCAACAATTTACATGGGTCCCTAGCCATTTGTCGATCATATGTAGTGCTGGTTGCAGTAATCTATGACATTTTAATCCATAGATTATTTGCATAGGTAATGCAATTTCTTAATAAGGAAGTGTATCAAAGGCATTTCATTAAACTTCTCGGGTACATTGATTATACTTAGATTTATGGAATTCTGTACTTCGGCTATATTGAGAAAGTGAATCTGATATTTGAAATATAATGCGATAGGAATTCTTAACTTCAGTAGCTATACTTTAATTCAGGCTTCAATTTCATGAGTGTCTTATATTATAATTAGCTCATTTACACATTTAATGCCTTTTAGTAATTAGGCCATAAACAAAACTTAGTGGAGTGGATTTGATCCAAGTTGTATTTAACATACTTTTGCATAATGAACATGCTATGTTTACACCATACTTACATTTTGTAATATTCATTGAATACATTTTTTGAAGTTTGATGAGCTTCACATAATTAGATATTATTTTACATCCCTTTTCTCTCCACAGATTTCTGAACGGCTGATCATAATTAATAACGAATTATATCTTGTGGCATTCACCTCCAGGGAGCATAAAAACTACAGTGAAAGATGCCTTTTCAGACAAAATAACTGGAAAATTTGACACAAAGGCATAGAATTGACAAACCGTGCTGTCAATGATACCAAATTCACTTACTTTGATCTGATCATGTCATTAACCCTACAAAATTCACGATGCATAACAGTCCAACAAAACAACTAATCTGGAATCATTCATATCACAATTACACAAAATTTCAAAGTTACACTTCACAAGTTTAGATTTCTCTAACTTTATAGTAGTTGTTGTGTAACTTATTAAGTTTGTTCTTTCTATAGCAGTGTATGGTGTTACTTCAATAATGCATATTATTTGTCCATTCTAAGAATAATGTCTTGTTTTGTTTACTCTAATAAAAGACTGATTAATATTTATGTCATGTAATGTTAACAGAAATATTTTGGTCTAGATCTTTCATTGAGCACATCAAATTTCAGAGATTCCATGCCTGTTTATATATTATAGGTACACAAATCCTTTTCGTTTGGTATATTTGTATTGTGACAAATACTATTGTTCAACTAATCTTACATTTTTCAACTATTACCGCGTGGGCAACTTAAGTTTTACCTTGATTGTTAAACCTTTCTTCTTGTAAGTTTTCTGCTTAGCTTATTTTCAACACAATGAGGCATATACGGTATCAGTAGAAAGTTAATTTACTCTTATTTAAAGTGATATATTGCAATATGCAATATCTTCTATAGTTTTCATGAAATGAGACCAAACCTTACCCCGTTTCTTATGTTGCAAATTACAGTCCATGACAGCCCTGCGCCCACACAGAACTTGACGGGCTCAGAGTGTCGTTTTGGCCTGAAACGACGTTCTGGGCCCCGTCTATTAGTTATGCATAGTTGACTTTACTACTTTAATCGGAGGCGCACTTGACACCTTTTGATCGTCTCAGCAAACGATCGGCTGTTCCAGTTATACGGTAACCACCCGACTAAGACTTATCAAGTGCAGCGCCACTGCCAGTCGCGATGCGTCGACGGCCCGGCCACTTTCACCTAATTACATATTCATGACATCATCAGCAGATTTCATCAGTCGCTAGATGCTCACGCTTGTCTGTATATAAAGTGTGAAAGAGGCTCCCCACCTAACTATCCAAAATGTTTTTGTGTCGAGTTTGTGTTTGGTTCGTTTCAAAAATGTGTTCCTACATTCTTATCCGATTGTTTGTGTTAATAAAAAATGTTTGTTTCGCCTCGGATATTTGTAGGGAAGTTTGGATTAGTGTGTACGGTAATGTTTTGTTTGTGTGGGGAAAGCTTATGGCGAGACGCAGCCGGATCTATGTTGTTACAAAGTTGATAGAGTGGCCTTTGACGCTTGCGTTTCGAAACCCGAGTGTGGTTTGTCATCAGTCGCAACGTAGATTCTTTCCTTAGTTTGTGTTTGTGAATATTTATTTTAATGTGTTTTAGTGATCTTGCTCATCGAATAGCGAGGCAAGAATATCAATGTTTGGGTCTCGTTGTGAGTCCATTTGGTGGTCTGGTTTGTTTGATTTTTGTTTCTTTACTTCTGTGAATTTTTTTTGACTAGTGTATCTTTAGGTTTTTGTTTCTCTTGTAGGCAATGATTGGTGATTCTGGAAATAGATTCCTTAGAGTTGAGTCATTCTCCAGTTCAGCCCAATGTTTCAAAAGAATTGCCGTAAGATCTTTTAATTTTATGTCGGGGCTGTAAGTTGTACTGAAGATGAGTTTGTTTGCTGTTTCCTTACGTGTAATTGTACGGTTTGTTAGTGTGTTACGAATACTGTGGTTTATTTTATCTGTTATATTCGTGATTTCGTTGTTTTTGTATTCTCTGTCGAGTAGTTTGTTTCTAAAGAAAGCGACTTTTTTAGTAAAGTCGTCATTGTTGTTACAAGTGCGGGAGTATCGAAGGATTTCACCCAAATGTTGCTGTCGGGTGACACGATTCTCTATGTAGAAATTGGAATGTGTCTGTTGGTTTAGTATGTGTTTTGATGTCGAGGATATTTTCTTTGTGGTATCTTGCACCTTTGAAAACTACTACATCAAGGAATGTAATTTCTTGTGTTGAGTTTTCGTATGAAAACTTAAACGTTGGGTGCATTTTGTTGATTTTTTGAATGAAGTTAGTGAGTTCGGTTTGTGTTCCCAGAAAGATTGCAAAGACATCATCTCTGAATCTTTTCCAGAAATGAAT
Organism: Ptychodera flava; assembly: GCF_041260155.1. Classification (NCBI taxonomy): domain Eukaryota; kingdom Metazoa; phylum Hemichordata; class Enteropneusta; family Ptychoderidae; genus Ptychodera; species Ptychodera flava. The sequence continues at coordinate 692,834 of NW_027248378.1, forward strand.
GTTTTTGTGGTTGTTTGCGATTATTTTCTTTTGAAGTTCATGAAAAGCGTTGTCTGCAATTTCTGGAGACGCATTCGATCCCATGCTGCAACCGCGGGTTTGACGGAAGTATTGCTTGTTAAATTCAAAACTGTTGTGTTTTAGAATTAGTGAAAGCATTTCTATTAAGTCTTCCGTTGGTGGTTTTTTGATACCGTAATTTGTTTGAAGCGAGGTTTGTGAGTTTAATGTTTCACTGACTCGCCGAATCGCTTCGTCGTGAATTGTGTTTGTGTACATAGATACTACGTCGAGTGTTACAAGAAATGCATGTTGGGGGACATTTGTTTTTTCAATTTCTTGTATGAAGTTTGTTGTGTCTTTTAAATACGTTGGTTTTGCTGGACCAATGGTTTTATGAAGTAATCCAAGAATTCTGAGATTCTGTTAGTGGGACTAGAGCAGCCGCTAATAATTGGTCTCCCTGCAAACGTTGAGTTTTCGGGCGGCGGTTTGTGAATTTTAGGTAGTAAGTACCACTGCGGGGTACGGATTTTTATGTTTTTTGGATCGAGATACTTATAAGTATCATGGTCGATGTGTTTTTTCTCGTACATTTTGTTTAATAGTTCGTGTACTTTGTTTACTGTTTGTTCTGTGTCGTCATTGTCTAGTTGTGTATAATACTGGGTGTTGCGTAATTGTCTTTCGCATTCGTGTACGTAATCTTTTGTGTTTACGATGACGATGCCTCGACCCTTGTCGAAGGGTTTTATTGTAATTAGCCCATTGTTTGCAAGCTTGTTTATCGCGATTCTTTGAGCACGCGACATGTTCTGTTTCCTTGTTTGAAAGGGTATCTCTAGAAGTGCGAGTTTTGTCGCTTCTAGATAGCTTTCGAGTTTTGTGTTTTCTGTTGTAATACTGATCACTTGTGTATAGCTGAGACTATACTACTGTTAAAAAGAAGGTCAACACCTCACCAGCACGAGGGGTCATAAAAAATTATCGGAAGAGCCCTTCAGACCAACCAGGTACAAGTTTCCCGAAAGGTGTCAAGTACATAGGACTAACCAAACATTTAAGGAAAAACAGCAGGAACAATGAAATTGGTTGATAAGCCATAATTCCAAATTGGTCAAATTTTTGTGTGGGCGCGGGGCTGGAATGCAAAAACTAATATCAAATTCTACCAATTCTTTTCCTAGACACATTACAAAAGGGAATGCTTTGTATAAAATATATATATATATTTTTTGTACAGGGACATGTCAAAATATGAGTTAGACTTTTAACAAACAAAATATTTGGATTGAATGACTATTAATTGACTGATGCATCCTTTGCAGTATTTTCATAATAACTTCATAGTATATAAATATTGTACATAAGGACTTCTACGAGTTGTGTATGCAATATAGATAGCCCACTATTGAAATACGATAGCAAATATGGGCGCAGAAATTGTGTTTTAAAATGGTAAAGAAATTGAATGGGAACTACCGCGTTGGCTGATACATCAGTCTAGAAAAAATATATTAGGCTATTAATTTACCATCTGAAAATATTTTGTCCAATACATTGTTGAACTTTCAAAATATTTTTCAATATATAGTCTTTTTTCAAATTATTGTTCAATATATTTATAAAGACTGAAAAGTTAGACCAATATATATTCGACTCTTATTATATTGTTCAATTTATTGGGACATGTAAAAATATTCTGACAACCATTTGAAAAAATAGCAAATTTATTTGCCAAATAACAATATTTAACTTGACCTAATCTTAAAAACGAAAGTGTCATTTGAAAGTCTAGGTCATGTTTTGATAGGTCCACATCGAGGAAAAAATGTATGTACACTCAAACAGTCGGAGAAATGTACTTTTCCGAAATGCAATAGAAATTCCGAAATTAATCTGGAACCTGTTATGAGCAAATTGTAAAATTGCATCTAGAAATTTTGACAAACACCGTGGGCAAAATGGCCTCTATTTTGTTCACTCAACGTGTGATAAGTTTTTGCCACACATGCGCTGAATGAGCGTATAGAAAGCCAAATCAAGCTTCCGCGTAATGTTGAAAACTTCGCCGAATTTTCTAGCCGCACAGGTAAATATTCAGGAAAGAGTTGTGGATTCCATTTTCTTATATGTTCCTCTGTCCATTATGATATTTCCGCAATAATTTCATGAGGGAATTCTTAAAATACCGACGCGAAAATACTCTATGCAAAAATAGGTGAAAACACGGCCACAGCACAAACGATCATAAACTCATCATTTCATAAAAATAAGAGGGAAATTTAAAGAAACTAAAACTGTAGAGTTTTAGTTAACCTTCATGAGGTGCTTACTCTCAAATATTATGAGAAATAAAAGCGAAATGAAAAATTTGGTCTGGTTGGTTTTTTCAGATTGAAATTGGCACGGTGATCCTTTCACGTATAAGCGAAAATCGTATTGTTTTAGATTTTTGAATTTCTTCGTAAAATGTGTTTTATTGCCATTCTATTTATTCTGATCACTGAAATATACTTTTGCCGTCAAAAATATGGCGACCTGACGGCGTTTACATGTGCAGAACAAGGGTCTGAAATTGATGCAAATTAATCAGCGTCTCCTAAATTGTACAGACCAATACCTGTCAAGTTGTTGTCTTTTATACAAAGTTTGAGTAAATAGGAATCACGAACATTGCAGTAAATTGGTAAAAATAACACGAAACGGAGGCGACCTGATGTAGAGTCTTCTCTGTGAAGTGAACGTTATCGATCGGTATTCTTTTGTTGGAAATTGATACAATGTTGTGTTGCATACCCGCGGATCGCATTGCGCCAAACTTGTCCAAAGAGCGCAAAAATACGCTGAGACATAAAAGTATCACCAAATGGAATACTAAACAATCTGTCTTCGATTCAGTTTGAGTGAAAGAAAACATCAGATACGTTGATTTTTATGGCATATAAGTCAATATATACGGGCTGTCACAGAAAAATTCCTGACGTAACCTGAAAATACGAGCGACAGGCGAGCAGATTTCGATCGATGTTTTATTGAAATGAAATTGATACAATGTTTGCTGTCGTCACTAGCAACCAGCCCTAAGCGTTGTCCGGCTTGGGGCACTGTACTGACCAATATAGGCCTTTTTTGCCAATAGTGAAATCTGAAATATATGAAGATCCTTTAATCCCAAATTAGTTCCAATCGTGTTGATGATAGGTGGATGTATAAATGTTCGCTGAATGGAACTGACGGCCTTCAAAATAAAGACTGCAAAATCATTGTTTTAGCCCAAAGCAGCCTTAATTTGCCTACATTTAATTGATCTCTCGCCGACTTTTATAGCATCACACAGCAACCTTAAAATATCTATTTGCTTTGCAATGCTATAGCCATTTTTATCTTTTTCTGGTACGTAGTTAGTCACAAATCTCGCAGGTTCTGCATTGTTCCATTGTTGTGTGGCCATGCTGCGTATTGTATCTTCGTTACCGGATCCCATTTCATCAGAAAAAGTGATCACGGAATTACAGAGACGCCTACAAGAAAAGGTAGAAAATTTAAAATCTGGAATGATTGTTTAAACGTTAGAACTTAAATGTCATAATTGCAAAGTTGTGATTGTAAAGTTTCGATTAAAATCAAAGCTACTCACCAAGTTTATACAGATGCTGTTTCAGAAAAGCCATTTTGCTAGTGTACTGTCCTACTCCTAATCTCGCATCTGTTGACTTCACGAACCACAAAGCAACGTGCAACTGTCTAGACAGTGGGGCCTTTCGTTGAGAGCCAGTTTTAGACCTTCGCATTGGACCTGTGTTCCCTGCAAGAAAGAAATATGGTTGCTTACTAATTGCAGATTATTTTGTTTGCTTTTCTCCGGGAATAGATAGAGTCTGACTTTAAAAGGTTGACACCCAAATATTTGGAGGCAGGTATGTTGATACGACTGTGTCATACAATATGAGAAAATAAGAAATGACAAGAAAAATTTCTGCGCAAAGCAAAATGGTAATTATAATTAAATCAAAACGATGTTGTTTATGTTTAATGTAACAAATGTGATATTATGGCTTTCTGAAATAAATTTAATGAATACAAATAAACAAAAGAAAACGTTTCAATTAATCTGTGAGTTCGGGTTTGTTAATATATATTACGCAAAGATTATAGGAAATAGAAGCTGCCCGCCCTCATGCACACCAAGAGCCATATTTCCTTTTCCACGGGATGGAGGCCATTCGGTAGCCTGCTCCAATCGTCAGGTCCTCCACGTTTTTGACCATCGAATAATCGCCTTCAGTTTCTTCTTTTAAGTGAGTTCGTAATTAGAAATCAGAAGGGTTACCATAGGCATGACTCACACGTCTTACAAAGGCTGCCCATCCACCAAGCACACGATGAGCCTGTCTGTCCATCGCCCTATAGTGTTATGTTATATTAATGTGACATCTTTTAGCCACTGTGATCGCCAACATTCCCATCAGTTTTGCTTCATGTTCACTGTAAGGCTATGCAGTGGTGTCGTGACCGACAGACCTCTGGCCTGAAAGTGTAAGGGCAGGCTGCAGTTATCTGAGTGAGGTGCTTTGCTCTTCCCTGGTTGGGGGCTTGTCACCCGCAAGCGGGGCTACCTTGGTTTTGTGTCCTTTTATTTTTCATCTTGCATTATTTCGCTTTAGAATGACACCGTCAATGTAACTAAAACACATTAAGCCGTTGTTTTACCATGCGGTGCGTCCGATGATTATTAGCACCTTGCTTCTCGGTTGAAAGTAGGGCATCAAAACAACTATGTCAAGCTTACTTTAGCAGTGTCAATCGCTATGACTTGCGGCTGGAAATCGTAACTACTTGGGTCGAAATGACTTTATGGTCTAAATTTATCTGTATCAATTTCTGTATTTTGAATGTATTTCAATGGTTTGATTTTACCTAGTTTTATGTCTAAATTTATCATGAAATTTTAGTCCCACATAAACCCGAGTGGACCGTTTGGCTACATGGCTTAATGATTCTCTTCGACGAAGAGTTGCTGAAAGAAATGAGAAAGACAAGGAGAAAAATCTGTGGTGGGAACACCCTCCATCCATCCACTGTGGTGGGAACAACCACGTCGTTACCTGCCTATTATAATCAGTAATTTGTTTTTGTACGACAGCTATCTTTTAGATACGTAGCCAATAATTGACTAATATGTAGACCCTAGTAAGTGTTTGACAAGCCTGCAGCTACTGTCAACAGGCCCGGGGCGGCTAACCGACCGGATCAACACAAACCAAACCAATTGTATAAAAGTAAAATGAACATGGAGCTAATGGTGACACATTAGCAGCAGCACGCACTAGAGAATTTTTGCAAGCACTGTGAATTTTTACCAGTCACCGTCATTTCTCTGCACTTGCTACTAAATCCATGCCTGCCGGTAACATATCGTTATTTTCTGTCTCAAAACTACGTACCAGCAACAGGTCTTTGACGTCAAAGTCGGTTGTTTTCTGATATACGGTAGCAACCAAGCTTATACTAGAATGACTCACGGCGTCAAAGAGTTAATCTCGCAGGGTAGCGTGGCCGCTATGCGGGTCATCAAAAGGCGGGGTTGACCTTTTGATGACCTGCATAGCCACGCACCCTACCCCGCCAACAGATAGCTGCGTTTCCACAGCTAGACAATTTGATGTCCCGGTGAAGAATGTAAGATGTATAATAATAAGGTTATCACGAAAATACCGCAAACGATGGACTAGGACATTGGCGCCGTGCATCACCCTCAGCTTTGCAGCGAGCGATACGCTGCGCCTATGTCCTCGTGCATCCTTTACGATTTTCGTAATAACCTCATATTAGTAAAGTTACATACGCGCCCTAAGGGCGCGCCGAAAAATGAAACTGAATGATGAAATTCATGACTAGCAAGATGCATTTGATGCATTTTAGGCAAGAATGAGCCCGTGTCGAAATTTAAAAACACACTGACTCCCTAATTGGGCATTTCAATATAGGTGACACCATCATCAAAGTGAAAAAAGGGTGACCCCCATGTATCTACCGGCCTCCAAGGCCGAAGAAACAGGCGCTCATTCCCGCTAATTTTTTAAAGTATCTTATGCAAATTATCGTAACCAACCCGCGCCCCAGTACATTTGGTCACACTGAGATAAATGTTGCACCTTAATTCCAATTTGATACAGATATTTCCGCCATAGTATGAAAAGATACTGAGCCACGCCCCAAATGAAATGAGAAAATCGGACATTTGGCATATTGAAAATTGAACAAACGGAAATACGTATTGTGGGAAATAGAGTTTATAAGAGGGAAATTTGAATTTCCGTAAAGTAAAATCCTCACAGCAGTATACACCTGTTTCCTATTTTCAATCTCAACCTAAAGATTTTAAATTTAGAAATAGGCCTTAAAGTTAATAGTCAATATGATAAAACCATTTGAAAATTGAAAATTAGCTCAATTTCGATTTCTTCTTTGAAAATGCAAATTTGTTTATTGGATGGCCGAATTGTGCCACGGATTCTTTGTCATAGGGAATTGTACAAAAGGCCGTCCCCAGGGGTAGGGGCGGGGGTACGTGTCTTGGTCTCAGGACAAGGTTCTTCTTGCTATGGTTTATTTTATTTTAATACGTTTGACTATGGTATATATTGATAATAAAGATTTATACTACCAACCTTTCTTTGCAGCTTTGGTGTCTCTGTCTTACTAGTATGTTAGGGCTGGTTTTGTAACGATTTCTTTTTTCGTATTTGTCCTTTGACAATCTAAAGCGATCTTTTGTCACTGTGTTGCGTCTATTGTCTTACTAGTTCGATTGCCTAATTCGCAAAAAAGCAAAGGTAGTAATTTTAGTCTATTATCTGATGAGTTTGAGTGCCTAATAATTTGCCAAAGTAAGCAAGGTAAATTACTAATCTGTGGACGCTGTCACCAGATTATCACCGGATTAACTTTGACAAAGTCAACAACGAACGCATGGAATCTGAATCCACACCCTTTGCCTACAGAATGTTCTCGGGTGGTTACCCGGCATATTAGTCACCTGCTGCCGGCTGGCAGCCTTCCAAATCCACGCACTTTGCGTACGTAATATGTTCGGCCGTCTAGCGGGCACAACTAATTACGGGAAGGCTCCATTAACTTGGATGGTACCTAAAACCTGAGTTGCTGCCTGTCAACTCGGGTGACAAACAGAAGACTTTTAATCCCCAAAGGAGTTAATGTTCCATTGTTGCAGCGATGCCAAACTCAAATACAGTGATGTTGAGGTGATTCAAATGCTATATTTCCTAATTGACAACATGTTTATCAAGTTTGCTGGCATGACATTCAGGCAAACCATAGGCATTCCCATGGGCACAAACTGCGCCCCACTTCTTGCAGACTTATTTTTGTATTCGTATGAAGCAGAGTTCATACAATCACTTCAGAAATCTGGGTGTAAAAGGATTGCCAAGCGATTTAACAACACCAACAGATATATCGATGATCTCATCAGTTTAAACAATCCTGGTATATCCAATTATCTACACCACATCTACCCAGATGATTTAGAAATAAAAGAAACAACTGAAAGTGTGGACTCGGCTTCATACCTAGACGTATTGTTTGAAATTAGACAAAATACACTATATACTAAGCTGTATGACAAAAGAGACGATTTCAATTTTGAAATCATAAACTTTCCCTTTTTGTCGAGCAATATACCATCATCTCCAGCTTATGGTGTGTATATTTCACAACTCCTTAAATACAGTAGAGCATGCAATTCATATGAAGACTTTCGAGTTAGACACAGCCTATTAGCTCAAAAGTTAGTGAGGCAAGGATTCTCAGAAAATAGATTAGTGAAATCGTTTAAGAAGTTCTACGGTAGATACGGAGATGTTGTATCAAAATATGACCTTTCTGTTACTCATATGATGATTGACAGCATACCAATTTTGACTCACATAAGTAATTTGTTGAATTCACCAAATAACAATGGATTTGTCGCTTTGGGTCAATCTTGACAGGTGCGGCAAGCTGGCAGGGTACGCTTACCAATTCCGGACACCTGGTACCACCACGATTTTGTGGTTCAAGATGACCCCATTGCCTTTGTCATTTTCAATATGTTCCTTGGACCTGGTAAATTTCTTAGTTACCTTGAATGATAACGATTATTGGACCTGATTTGATGTCTATTATACAGCTGGTGCTATGATAGGAACGTTTGGGTTGTGACGACTCACTCAATACCACCCGGTAAGCTTGCACATGGAACTATGTTGACATGAAAGAGTCAACTGCCCACTTTTCAATGCAAGTAATCTAGTTTCTTCTTTAATTTAGGCTCTAAACTAAGTTTTAGCAATATGGTGAAACAAAATATCATTCTTCATTTATTTTCATTCAAATTTCCTATTTTCGGACGCTTCACTTCAGTAATGCGCATTGATCATATATGCAAGTGTGATCAGAACAGTGGAACGTTCTTTCCACGTGTCCAGCTTTTTCATGCACATGCAAACATGCAAACAACGTAACGTGTCCTCTGACATCTCCGATAAAAAGAACGAAATCAATGAATTGCTAGCCAGAAACCGTTTGTCACAGTATGGCCACTCTTACATATAAGAAAGAAGAAATGGTAGAGGCAGTTGACGAGGCCGGCAGGTGGACGGTAGCACGAGTAATTGACTGTGACACAGAGCCAGAAGACAATGGAAAAAAATTAGTTACTTTCCCGGGTGGAGTAGAAAATTCAATATGACTGTTTCTCCCAAAGTAAAAAGACAAAGTCCTACTCTTACGCAGAAAATCAAAGTTATCAAGCGTAGACTTTCCCTTCGCTTAACCACGGCCCCTACACAAAACGCGATGTAGATCGACTTGAATATTGACACTATGATCGACCATGGATGAATTGAAATGGCGTTTCAAAAGTATGGAAAATGAAACTAAGTAACTTTTGGCCTACTGTTACGCAGAAAACCAGAGCTCTCAAGGCCCGACTTTCTCTTCCGGGTTTGACTTTCTTCTCTTTCCTGTTTGAGAGAAACAAACGTCGGCTTTATTCGGCTATTTTTGGGCGTAACGTCAGTCAAATGGTAAGCTACATCCGATGTGAACGTCGGAATAATTCCGGCTGTAGTCGGGAAAGCAAGGTTGACTTTGAGAGCGATTCCCAGTACAGTAAACGTTTGCAGATCGCGGTACTTCAGGCTGATACTATATAGCAACAAGTTCACCGAGTAAATTGCTAGACTACATATAGCCACATCGGCACTTCTGAAATGTTATCTCCGGCTTGCAAGACAACGAAAATATCAAAATATTATTATCAAAACCAGAATTTTTGGCTAGAGAGCGAACATTGCTGAAAAGTAGCCGGCCAAAATACGGAAGCAGCCCGTCAATTTGGCCGGCATCTTGCTAAAAATGAACACGCTGCAAACAGAGAAGCTTGTGCGATTTACAAGTAGCCTTTGTTTTTTTTGACCAGAAAAATAAGTAAGTGTTCATTGATAACTCAAAGACTGGATCAGTTGACACCAAAGTTTGCTCGTGACTTTCATTGCATTGCATGCACCTTTCACAATGCCACTCATAGAATCTGAACTGAAATTGAAAGAGTACGTTTTAGTAAAAGTCCTGTATTGTTGTGCTCATTTTCGCTACCGTACTTTCTTTTATAGGGTTATAAACATTCATACAAAGCAAAAAATTTCAGTTTGTCTCCTTTCGATCGTACAGAGATATTGTGTGAAATCAAAAGTGTAGTTCAAAGTGCAATGATCTTTGTGAACGTACCCTCAACCAGCTAAAATAGCTTTTCGTATGCTAAATCAGCATATGTTAATTAACTGCTGGTATTGTTTAAACATCATTTTTTGATAGGGATTCTATATTACCATTTTTTTGTGAATTCTTCATGTAATTTTATGAACTAAATGATGACCTCAAAGTAACAGCAAGTGCTGGACAGCATTTTTAACGCGGGTCGGAAATCCAGAGTGACGGACAGAGCTGTCATCAAGTCAGGCGCCGACCGGCGTGGGCCATGCTAAAAGTAGTTCCGGCAGTGCCAATGTTTTGTTTACACTAAAAGATAATCTGTTCGCATATGTTGATATAAAAGATTAATCCTCTGATAACAAACTCGGGTTAGTCGGGTACTTCTAAGTTAATGGAGCGTTCCCCTAATGTGTCGCCTACTGCTGACTGACAGCCATCCCAATCCACATCCTTTGACTACGGAATATTTTATGTTGTTTATCGGGCAAACCTGTCGCATGCTGTTGACTGGCAGCCATCCCCATACACGCACTTTGCGTACGGAGTATTTTTGGCTCTTCATCGGTGCACTGGTAACTTAATTCTCGAGGCCCGACTTTCAAGTCCACTCCATTGTTAACAGACGGCATTACAAAACCTTTAGGATTATCTAACACACATATATCAGACTTACACCTCGTTCTTACATACTTCTTTCCATGGTTCCAGAGTAGTACGAGACTTTCTTAAACTTCAACCATCAAGGCCGTCCACTTCTGCCTGCGATCGTACATTATAACCCCCGTAGTATAGTACCACACTTACACATCTCTAAGGCAATCAGCCCGGTAATGTTTGCTGACTTATTGAATGCTAAAGATGGTTCTGAGAAAAGTAATGTAAATGATGTTAGGCAGGTGTAGATTTGTCAATCTCCGACAGATATAGGCGCGGAAAAAAATTATATATTTTTGTCTGTATTTAAAGCATATTTATTTTGACTTGGATGATTCGGTAAAAATCAGAGACTTGACATGTACGGAATATTGTTGGCTGTTTATCAGGCACACCTGTCGCCTTAAGCTGGTTTGCAGCCATCCCAATCCACGCACTTTGCCTACGGAATGTTTTCGGCTGTTTATCGGGCCACACTGTTGCCCCCTGCCGGCTTGCAGCCATCCCAATCCACGTACTTTGCCTACGGAACATTTTTGGCTGTTTACCGGCCACACCTGTTGCCTGCTGCTGACTGGCAGCTATTCCAATCAACGCTCTTTGCATATGGAGTATTGTCGGTTCTTTATCGATGCTCACGTCACTGAATTCCCGCAGGCCAATTTTCTGATTTTACTCCACTTTTATCAGACAACATTGCAAAACCTTTAGGATTCCCGAACTCATATATATCAAACTTACACCTCGGTCTTTAAATACTTGTTTCCATGGCTCAAGAGCAGTACGGGACGTTCTGAAACTTCCACCATCAAGGCCATCAACACCTGCCTGCGGCCGCACATTAAACCTCCGTAGTATAGTGAAAAAATTAAACATCTCTGTGGTGATCAGCCCTTATTGACAAGCCCCCTTTATTGACAATGTAAAGCGAAGTTTTGTCACTGTGGTGCATCTATTGTCTTACTAGTTTGATTGCCTAATTTTCCAAACAAGCAAGGGTAGTAATAAACACCTATTGCCTGGTCATGAGGGCTATAGCGCCCATCTATTACCCCGAGGGGCCGTGTGTTACCAGAAACACATCACTATTCCTCGAGGTCGTAGGCGAGGGGTATAGCGATGTGTTTCTGGTAACACACGGCCACGAGGGGTAATAGACGAATGCTATAGCCCGAATAAAGACCAGGTTATAGGTGTTTTATAACACACCACATGCTCATGTTGTATTGTTGGGGACTGGACATAGATTACAGAAGGGGTTGGGTCGGTGTTTTGCTGCATCAAAAAAGTGACCCTTCAAAAGTTCATGCACAAAAATTAGTGACCTCCCCCCTTATCCGTGCATGAAAATAAGTGACCCTCCCCTGTTACTTAATACCCTCCAACAAACCCGCAATGTCAAGACCTTCTGACTTACTCTACTTTGAAGTCCCCTGCACTGCATAAAAACGCAATAATACAGATAAATTCACACTAATGAGTTACCTGTATTATAGAATAATACATGAATCCACGTGAATACAGGTTTGCTGAATACAGGCAATGGATTATTGACTGTATTCATCTGTATATGCACTCTTCAGCTAAAATACAGGCAAGAATCCATGCAAATACAGTAGGTATTATTGGGTTTTCATGCAGTGCTCCCAAAAGGAAGGTAAAATGTGGTGATATAAGGCTTTGTCCAAAACATATCATATCATATGTGTGTGATAATTCGTGTAAATGTACTTTGCTTGAAGTGGCAGATAAGAATTTCTTGCGTGTACAAAAAATGCGATTTTTATATTTCATGGATACGTTTCATTCACTGTACATGGTAGTCTATGTGAAAACTATGAACGTGTATTTTACTATATAAAACTAGCAATATCTGTTCATCTATAGATGTTCAGTAAATGATATAAATATACTTGATTTGCATAGGTTGTTTACAAGTGCTCATGTGAACAAGATATTTGATTTTGGAATTTCGCTCAAAATGTTGATCCAACTATACATGGGAGTCTATGACAAAACTGTAAAGAAAATTGTCACAATTAAAAATATGCACTATTTGTGCATATATGGACCATGAATAATTGACATTATTGTACTTGGTTAGAAGAGGGTGGTAACACGTGCACGAAATTTGTTTTAGGAGTTTTGCATAAAATGTTGATCCATTATGTTGTTTTCTATGATGAAGCTATAATTTTTTTAAAATGCAAAACTTGGCACATCTGTGTATTTATGTATGCTTGATTATTGATATGTATGTTCTTGATTAGACTAGAGTTGTAACAAGTCCATGTAAATGCAAGAAATTTGATTTTGGAATTTCACCAAAATGTTGATTCGTTATACATGGCAGTCTATGATGAAAACTTATGAATAATTTTTTATCCAATACAAAAATAGGAAAATATGTCCATTTATGTGCACTCAAATATTGGTTTTAATGTTCATGATTAGACCAGAGTGGTTTATAGTGAATGATTGTGCGAGAAGTTGATTTTGGCATATCACTGAAATGTCAATTCACTATACATGGTAGTCAATGATGAAAGTATGAATATTTTTTTCCAGTACAAAACTAGGTAAATCTGTGCATTTATGTACACCTAATTATAAGTGTAAATGTTCATGATTAGGCTAGAGTGGTTTCAAGTCTATGGTTGTGCAAGGAATTTGATTTTGGAATTTCACTGAAATGTCGATTCACTATGCATGGTAGCCTGTAATGAAAATATGAATATTTGTTGCCAATGCAAAACTAGGTAAATCTTTGCAATATGTACACCTAACTTTTAGTATTATGTTAGTGATTACACTAGAGTGGTTTCAAGTCCATGGTTGTGCAAGAAATTTGATTTTGGAATTTCACTGAAATGTTGATTCACTATACATTGTAAGCTATGAAGAAACTATAAATAACTCAACTGATCCTTAATTGTTATTCAAAAGCTGCTCGACCTGAAGATTCGAGTTGTTATTGTTGTCATTTTGCACTATTTTGAAAAGTTTGTATTCTGTCAATGTCCTAAAAAAATAAAAAAATGTACATACAGCGACATGAACATTGACACCGACCTACATCCAATGTATTGTCAATGGGAGAATGATATCAAATAAGTGATCTCCCAAATTGTAATAGAAAGCGTCATTATAGGGGACAGTTTATATGCACAATAGAGGAGTAAGATAAGTAGATATCATGACAACTTAAATCAATATGGCTGCTTGGATCATCAATACATTGTTTAATATACCCTTAAACCTGCGAACGAAGGGTGTGCAGAAAATGGAAATGACAGGAAATGAAAGTGCCAGGAGGTATTTTTTCTGTTTTCTGTATTCCATATTCTCCAAAACCTGAAAATGCAATTTTAGCTTTGATGCATAAAAAGGGTGACCCTCCTCCGTAGGCTTGCACAAATTTTATGACCCTTTAAAAATTCTTGCGCGAAAAATGGCGACCCACCCCGAAAACACCGGCCCACCCCCCTGTAATTTGTGTCCAGTCCTCCTATAAGTTTGTTAATGTGTTTTGAGATTTTGCACCGCAACAATCCATTGTGCAAAGTTTATTGCCGATGCTTCCACAGCCGTTTCAGTTGTATGTGATACCACTTTCTTTCAAAAAATATTCTAAGCATACCTTGCGACATCCTTAGTTTACGTTCCTACGCTGTTGGAATGTTGGAAAATGTTGGAAAATATGTTTTAGAGAAATAGTCGTTACCTATCCCGGACGCACATCAAGTTTCAGTCACCCGCCATTGTTGCAAAGCTGCAGACGACACTGACAAGGCACTTTTCCAAATTGGTCAGAACTATTGCCCTTGGGAAATAGCGTTTCAAAAAATACTCTCTGACGTCACTTTTTTCGATCTGGTGGGGACTAGACATATCTATTTTCTCGTCACGTGGCGTATTCTGGCGCATCGCGACACGGTATGAGCATGTGGCGTGTTATAATCTAGTCTATTATCTGATGAGTTTCAGTACCTAATTTGCCAAAGTAAGCAAGGTAAATTACTAAACTGTGGACCCTGTTACTAGATCATCACCGGATTAACTTTGACAAAGTCAACAACGAGCGCAACAGCAAGTTATAACAGAAGCCTTCTGACATACCTTGCTGGTGTGTTATAACAGAAGCCTTCTCTTGTACCTTGCTCGTGCATTCGTTGATGACTTTGTCAGAGTTAATCATGTAATAATCTTGTGACAGCGTCCACAGATTAGTAATTTACCCTTGCTTACTTTGGCAAATCAGGCACTCTAACTAAATTACTACCATTGTTTGTTTTGGCGAATTAGGCAACATTACTGGTCAGATAATAGACGCAACAAAGTAACAAAACTTCGCTTAAGTCAAGATTGTCAAAGGACAAATACGTGGCACGGCGAAGGAGGAAAAGTAGTAATTTACTTGCTTACTTTGGCTAATTAGGCACTCAAACTCATTAGATAATAGACTTAATTACTACAACCTTTGCTTGCCTTGGCGAATTACGCAAACAAACTGGTAAGACAATAGACGCAACACAGTGACCAGACTTGCTACCAGTATATAAGCTTAGATATAATATAGCTCTCTTTTGAATGTCAGATGATACCTGTTCGCTGTTGTAAGAAAATGAACTTGCAATAAATATGCATATTAACCTCATTTATGTGGAATATGTTTTAGTGTATGTGTTCCGTCTACTGAATTTGAGTTAATAAAACGTATGTAGTATTTTTTAGAGTGTTGCGCTGAAAAGAAATACGTTTATATATTGAAAAAATAAGTTCAACATTTTTTGAATTTTTTGTGTAAAATCCAATATGGCCGCCATGATCACGTGACCTAGGTGTGTCACGTGACTTTTGTGCATTTTAATGATGCTCTGTCACATTGCAATACTCACTGAAAAAATTGTCCTGAATACTCTTATAATAAAATACATACAGCTCATGCATGTAAATCAATATTTATATGGTCGTATTCCATAGAAAACTACGCACAGGAATGCATGTATAGAAATTAATTACGCAGTGAAAGTGTTAAAACAGGCTTTTTTACGCATTTGTAATCAAATGTCCATCAAATTTGGATAAGCGTTCAACAAGATGCTAATATCAAAAATCACGTGCCAAATTGTCGACGCATAATCGTTCTCTCTCTCTCTCTCTCTCCTCTCTCTCTCTCTCTCTCTCTCTCTCTCTCTCTCTCTCTCTCTCTCTCAGTTTATAGCTGTTTCTATGTTATTATTTTGCTAATATTAATTTACGGGTTCTTGGTCATCACTTAATATTTGTTGTCCCTTTCAAGTATCGGGTATGTCCCTGTCGTCACTTTACTATATAATTCTTTCTGGGTTCAATGAATCTTTAACCCGAAATGAAGTTTATGTTCGGGTAGCTCGACAATTGAAGATTACAAAAATTGTGAGGATATTTCAAAACCTCTTTGCGCGTGTTTGTTTTGCTCAAAAATGTGTGTTTTGGAGTTTTTTTCACAAAAAAGTATAAGTACGAGAGAGTGGTTTATAGCAATCGATAGCAGGGTAGGTGTGTAAAAACCGATTCCTATATTTTGATACTCTGCTTTGTTTTTGCACAATTAGCCTTGAAAGTGAGAAGTGGTGGATTCTGAATAAATTAACGGCCTTTGTCCACGTTTTCCAGGATATGTTCTATTTTGGAACATTATCGGAATTCGGAGGCAAAGTTTTCAAGGAACAGTCACTAAGTACAACCTGTGCAAAGTTAAGGTTTATCTGTCAACGTGGCGCCAAGTTACACTCTCCTGAAGTTGCGATACATTGCCAAAATCGAGAACAGTAAATCGCAGCGTAAGCATTAGGCTTTATTTATACAACTGTCATTCCGAGCTAAATCTGGGATAATCTTCAAGCTCAAAACAAATTAACGTATTAACTTTTCACCGTAATGTACAATTAAAATCTAATTATCAAACGAAGAATGACCGGCTGCGTATATACTTCGATATGTGATTTTGCATGCCAAGTCCGATGGCATTGTGTTTTCCTGTCTTTAGGTTTCGCAATCGCCAATCGTTTCCAGCTTCCCGCCCGGACAGAGACACATAATAAGAAATTTACATGTCGTACATACCAACAAAGCCGAAGCTCATTCAGACACCGTTCGGCGTACGCTAGCTTACGTTCTGTACTGCATGTTGAAGTAGACCACAGCCCACCTTGAACACGGCATGGAGCTAAAGGAGCCTTCAGTAATTACAGGGGTTAGGCCGGGGGAATTTTGCGCAAACCTGTACCTTAAAATGTGACCCTCCCCTATCCTCCTGTCTAAATGTGACCCTTCCCCTTGTCCGACATTGATGCCTTTAACCACTGGGGTATTCTTCACAGGAATAAGTGAAGCAGTATCAGCTAATTTACATAACAATTAGTTCCATTGTTATGTTAAGGACAAATCACAGAGCGGAAGGCTGGTGTTTTTGAAGGGACAGTAGCAATTTATCGCGCAAGAATTTCTGAAGACATGGTATTTCACGCATTTGAGAGAGGATCAGACTATAATGTGCAACTATAAGAAGGTAAGATGTGGCTGATTTAGTGCTTCATCCGAACATATCAAATCATAATATATGGAGTCTATCAGGCAAATTATTGACAATTTTCCCCAACATAACATGCTATATCTGTATATCATATATATTTCATAATTTTTTTAAATGTATTTTGCTTGAATTTGGAAGTAAAATGTGCATTTGTGTACGATAAATTGATTTCTTAATTTCCTCTTATAAGTTGGTTCACAATCCATTGTGTCTATGATGAAACTATGAATAGATTTTTCGAACACAAAATTGGTAAATCTATGCATTTGTGTACTATTGATTATTGATATTAATGTTCTTGATTATACTAGAGTGGTTACAAGTCTATAGATAAGAAGAAAAAAATGTTTAAAGAGGGTAATTTAAGTGAGTATAGGGATGTTCAGAGAGATTTGAAATAGAAATCAGGAAAGCCAAGGGTAATTATAAAGACAAAATTGAGAATAAATTAAGCTGAGGGTCTTTGAAATCAGCCTGGGATGGGATAAAAACTATGGCAGGTCTAAAATCTAAGGGGAACAGAGATTATATTAAGTGGAAAAATAAATCTGATAAAGAGTTTGCAGATGCACTTAATAAGTTTTACTTAAGATTTGATGTCCATGATTTTGATCGGGAACAGAGAAGAATTAGGGAAACTGTTGTTACAAATGAGCAGGTTTTAATTACATTGGATGATGTGCGCAAGTCCCTGAAAAATACAAAAACTAGAAAAAGCCCTGGCCCAGACAACATTAGCGGTTATATCCTTAAATCATGTGCCAATCAGTTATGTGACATTTTTCATTTTATTTTCCAACGGTCCCTTGATCTCCAGAAAATACCTAACTTGTGGAAACAAGCTACTGTAGTACCTATTGCAAAGAAAGCATCGCCTAAGGTTCTAAATGATTTTAGACCCGTGGCCCTTACATCACTAGTAATGAAGTCCTTTAAAAATCATCAAACGGTATATTTTAGATAAAACCCAGAATATGTTAGATCCTTTGCAGTTTGCTTACAGAGCAGGTAGAGGAGTGGAGGATGCCTCATTGACCCTCCTTAATTTAATTTATAATCACATTGAAGGAAATAAAACACATGCCCGGGTTCTATTTGTTGATTTTTCATCTGCATTTAATACTATTTTCAGCCGCACATCTTAACTGGTAAATTATTGTCTCATTTTAACATTCATCCTAAGATTGTCGGTTGGGTTTTGGATTTCTTAACTGGGAGATCACAACATGTTCGAGTGAACGGCACTTTTTCTGATGTATGTATCTCATCTACTGGCTCACCGCAAGGTTGTGTACTGTCACCACTTCTGTATATTCTATATACCGATGATTGCAGAAGTCACCATGATGATACATTTATAATTAAGTTCGCAGATGACTCTGCCATAATCAGTCTACTCCAAAATCATGAAAGAAATCATGGGCCAGTGGTTGATGACTTTGTAGAGTGGTGTAAAAGTTCTTTTCTCGAACTTAACATTGATAAGACCAAAGATTTGTGTATAGATTTCAGGAAAGACGCACCATTAGCTGATGTAACAATTATTAATGGTAAGGAAGTGGAAATTGTTGAGAAATACAACTATCTGGGTTCTATTTGGATGATAAGCTGCGATGGGAGGATAACATTAATATGATTTTATGTAAATGCAAGCAGCGTCTGTTCTTCTTGAGGAAATTGAATTTCTTCAAAGTTGACAGAAGAATGCTTGTGCTTTTTTACAGATAATGTATTGAAAGTGTCTTAAGTTTTTCACTCATTTGCTGGTTCGGAAACCTCACTGTACAGTGCAAGAACAAACTTGGTAGAATAGTAAACATCTGTAGTAAAATAATTGGAGTGCAACAAACTAATCTCAGTACATTGTATAAAAACAATATGACATTAAACTGGTCCAATAATCATTTTCATTCAATGTAATACATTACCAGGTCCATGGGACATTTGAGATTTACAAATTTAAGTAGGACCATCCTGAACCACTGATAGTTAGTGGTGGTACCAGGTGTCCGAATGGGTAAGCGTACCCTGCTAGCATGCTACACCCGTCAGGATTGGTCCCAAAATTGTATAATATTGTATGAAGTGATAAAGTATATGAATCACTGTTATAAGTCAAAGCCGGGAATGCTGTCGCTAATCATTTGAGTGACCGAGGTGTCATATTTGGCCACAATGTCATTATATCGACCGTAGAACTTTTTGAAAGTCCTCACGAGTCTTTTGGATGTATATCCCTGTCACTAGTTTTGATACCAATAAGCTGTGTCTCTTTTGAAAATCCGCGTAGAAATCACAAGCCCTACAATATCTGAGAAGTTGAGACACATACACACCATAAGCAGGTGCAGATGGAATATTACTTGATAAGTGGGGATAATTTATGATTTCAAAATCGAAATCATCCCTTTTGTCATACAGCTTAGTGTGTAGCCCATTAGTACCCACTTGTAGGAACAGATCAAGGTATGAAGCTGAGTTCCTACTCTCAGTTGTTTCTTTGATTTCCAATTCATCAGGGTAAATATGATGTAAGTAATTTGATATGTCTGGATTGTCTAGACTAATCAGATCATCAATATCTGTGCGTGTTGTTAAAACGCCTTGCAAGTTTTTTAGACCCTGCTTTGTAGAGAGATTGTAGGAACTCTGCTTCATATGAATAGAGAAATAAGTCAGCAAGAAGTGGTGCACAATTTGTACCCATTGGTATGCCGATAGATTGTTGAAAGGTCATACCACCAAACTTAACAAATATGTTGTCGATTAAGAAATTAAGCATGTTAATAATTTCTTCATCTGTGTATTTGTGCTGGGCATCCATGTTGTTACTAAAATAACCTGACCCATGTTTGATGATAATGTATTGGTACTTTCTACTGCCATTTTTATGCAGGAAAGCTTGTTTAACAAGAGATGAGAGCCTTGTTTTAAGTTTATTGTGGGGAATTGTGGTGTATAGTGTGGAAAAGTCTTACACAAAGCCAATTCTATAGTCAGGAATAATCACCACCCACTTTACAAGGAATTCAATATTTTACCATCTCGCCGGCGTTATAGGGTTCCAATAACTAGAACAAATAGATCAAAACATTCATTCATTCCCACTGCAATTTCTGTACTGAATCAGAACAGAAACGACTAGTCATCTCTGCTGTTATATAGTGTTTTAACGTCACTGACCTTTTTTAAATGTTTTATACATGTCTTATCTGTGTAACATTTTGACTTGTCCGCTGTCGTACAAAGAATTGCCCATTTTTGGGATAATAAAGAGCTATTGTATTGTATTGTATTGTATTGTATTGTATTGTATATAGATGTGTAATAAATTTGTGTTTAGAATTTCACCAAAATATCGATTCACTATGCATGGGGATCTGTGACGAAACTATGAATAATGTTTTCAGTACAAAATTAGATAAACCTGTGCATTTATGTGTGCTGGATTATGTACATTACTGTTTCAAATGGACTAGAGTGGTTACAAGCGATGGCTGTGCAAGAAATTTGATTTTTTTATTTCACCAAAATGTCGATTCACTATGCATAGGGGTACATGAAGAAACTATGAATATTTTTTTTTCAGTACAAAATTATATAAATCTGTACATTATGTATGCTGGATTATTTACATGATTGTTCTGGATTAGACTAAAGTGGTTACAAGTCTATGGTTGTGCAGGAAATTTGATTTGGAAATTCACAAAAATATCGATTCACTATGCACGGGGTCTATGATGAAAGTATGAATAATTTTTGTCCAAAATAAGATACAACTGAGAATTTATGTATGCTGGATTATTTACACTTCTGTTTTTGATTAGACTATAGTGGTTACAAGTCTATGGAAGCGATTTGTTTTGGCTTTGCGAGTACGTAAAACAGATGTAAATCTTTGGACCATCCTGATAACTGAATGCTTCATTCCAAAATCGCGACGTTCGAGCCTTGTACAAGTAAAAAATATATAAACTTCAGTCAAACTTTTGAATATTGCATTCTCTGATATGTTAAAACGAGAATTCGTCGCTCTTTGATGGCGACTGTCCGTTGAACTACTGTAGTAACAACAATAGACAGACCAGCAGCACGCTGTTTTCAGCGTGATTGAGTTTATAAACAGGAAAAAGCAGTTAGTGATTCAATAAAAGCACGTTCGTGGTTGTTTTAGTGTTTTGAAGTTCATGGAAATTATTGTGTTATTTTATATTTTGGTTTTTTTATTCATTCCATAAATGTATAATTACCTAATTACAATTCAATCGCAATCATTTAAAGTCGCACTTTTCAATCCCAGGTTCTCGCATAAGTGAAGTTCTCCTCCCAGTCAAACACATGGCTAGTACGATGTTTGATTTTTATTGCATTAATTACACAAACTGATTCCAATCTTTTGTCACATTTTGCTAATCCTGCAAATAGAGCTTATATAACCGTTTGATTGACGGTCGGTTCAAATTGCCAACGGTCATTTATTCCCCAGCACCACACTCGAATTTTCTTAGAAAAAACGTCTTCCAGTCACGTTAGAATTTGAATATAACCAAAGGGCTCGATCGGCAGTAGCTTCGTGCTGAATGCTTGGCAGTCTGTCAGCGTTTTCGCGGTCGGAAAAACTAAAAAGTGGAATTTTCTGGAGCGTGTGCCCTCATGTTTGTTTGGTGTCCACTTATACAATGAACGCCACCATAGATTGGCGGCCCTTTTAAGGCCTTTAAAAACTATATAATATTGACATGAAATTGTGCTGTAAAATATTGCGTACTTTTCAATCGAGATTGACTTCGACCTTTGACTTCGATTCATTTCAGAAGCAGTCCGCCAATAACAATTCAGTTGGTCGAGACAAATTATGTCTGCTCTATAAAGGCTCCGATACAGATTGAAAAATATATGCTAGCTTAACATTGTATTTACATTGTAAATTACGGCGTCTTTCTAATGTAATATAACAAAACCGTACGTGCGTTACCCCTATTACATTCCCTCGGTGCGCGCATAGAATTTATAAAACATTAAGTTTTTCGAAACCGGGCAGAGCAGACATAGCGCGATATTTTGTCGCTATAAAAGTTCGAACTATTGATATATGTGTAATTTCTACCGAGAGGCATGTTGTTCGCCCAACTGTCGAAACAAAAAGATGTCACAACCATTCTCACAAAAAAGAAGGAAAACTTCTGATGACGTACAGGAACATAATCTTCATTGCATGCTTTAAACCGTAACATATAAAGCGCGAAATGTTTTGGTTGCCGTACTTCACTCGGCATTTGCCGACATGAAAATGATCTGACATTTTTATGTCAGTCACAATTAGTTCGGAGAGGGATCAATTTTGAATGCGGACTTTATTATTTGCAGAGAAACATGTAAACTTTTATCAGAAAAGACGTAATTTTTGGATTTCGGACTAGGCCTCGTTTTGTCAGTTTAAATGTCAGACTATATTTCGTCAATATTTGGATCTATATATATATATATATATATATATATTATATATATATATATATATATATATATATATATATATATATATATATATGACTATAAAATCACTAAAAGGAAGTTGGGTCTTTTGCCCTTATCAGTTAGGATTTATAACTAAATTTCTACAAGGTGAAAAGTGCATCGCGGAGACAGCTAATGTCGCAATTATTTCAAATTTTATGACAAAAAAAACGCCATAAAATGAACTGTCAACCTGGCTGTTTGTGTATTCACAGAAATTAGGATGATGGCAGGTTAGCCTTTGACGTCGGACTATCAAGTATGGTTGCCGGGAGGTGCTAACTGGTCCTCGTTAATTTGGATTAGCCGATGAAAAAAGGCAGGTTCCAGATCGATTACTGTCTTTTGTTCACTCGCCAGTTCCTTTCTTGACTGGGAGACTAGGAAACAACCCAGAGATTCGTAAATGTAGCGATTTAATCTGGTGGTAATATGTATTTTAGCCACAGTCCCTCCACATTAACAAACGGCCTGGTACTTCTTTACAGTGTAAATGTTTTGCCTGTTTTAGATTAGCCAAGATACGAAGCCCTCCTACTGATTCAGGCACTTTGTATGTATTGTTTCTCTCAAAGGGTATGTAGCGTGTCGAACCCGATATTGTTTTCATTTGCTTACATCTGATTAATCAAATCGACAACATATCCGATAGCCATAACAGTTACTCAAATTTTCTCGTGTCATTTGTGCTGAACAATGTAATATCGTATAACGCAGTTACCTCAATGATCGTATTTTAATTGTGTAGTCAGTGTTTGCATTTTCAAAGCTAGCTCTACTTGAGCGATTGACACAATGACAATGCCATTTCCAAAAAGGTGAATGAGATATCGATTGATGCAAAATAGGTGACTCGGAGCAAAGCAAGCGCCAAAAGAACTGACATCTTTTGCTAGTGCGGATGGCTTATGATTAGCTCACCACAAGTAAAATTGACAGTTATGGCTACTTATTAAATTTGACCGCAGTTTGGGCTGTTCCAATTTTTGTAAATCGAAATATCTTCCGATGTAACAATACTGCCATTATTGACAAGCGACGATGTAACTGAGCTGTCACGATCCCAATCTGATTTCCCCTGACGTTGAAACCGAGTCTATCCGAATATGAATAATACCCTGTACCTGAGGGTAACCGTCCATTGCTGAACAATGCAAAAGATCAACCGAGTAACGTTCCCAGAATGGCAGGGCTCGGTAATCACAATTAAAAAAAAAACTGGAGTGAAAACGTTGTTTTTGTGCATCTTAGTCGGACTAGGTCTGGTCTGTAGGCAAGCCATAGGGTTTTGAGCAAAGCGTGGCGAAAGTCGTGGCCTCGCCATCGTTGCAAATTTTCAACAAGGTCTTTTAGTCGCTTACCCACAACCACGTTGTCACGCGTGCCCTTGGAGAAGTAGGAATCAGCAAATCCAAAGAAACAATTACAAGTTCTTCATTTGAAGACTATATCGCGGGCGACTGAATTGCTACGTCGCTATCGGATATAGTTGTCTTAATGGCACCGACCTTGGCAAAATGCAACTTCATACTATGGGACTACCAAAACACCAAAAAAAAGAATCGGCAGTTCCGATTGCAAATATGTCTGCATGCTCAACTTCCTATCTTTTCTCTGAAACCGAGTAAATAGCCATTACAGGGAAATCACCTTCTTCAAAAAGAGAACTACCATAAAAGCATGTCTTCATGCTTTTCCGATTGATTCCCTGATCATAATGTCAACCCAAACTTCGATGAATAATCACATAATCTGAAACAGGGATTTGTTAAAAAACTCTGTTTTTACAAAAGACTGAACATTACTCTGCAAAGCGTTATAAACTAGGGAATAAGTTGAGAATGTTATATTTAGAGAATTTAAATGGGTTGCTTCGGTTAGTTGTGTCGCTTTTATCTTGCTCGCTGTGCAATCAATGTGTTTTGATATGGACAGCATAAGTAAGGAGAGAAATTTGGCGTCAGTTTTTTTTTGAAAATGTTACATCTACATTCGGGCGAAATGTGCCTTCGATATGAAACAACCGGATTGTTTCGAGTTAGAAGTGTAATGCGCTCATCCTTGTTTGTTGTGTAATCAATGTGTTTTTGATGACAGAATTAGTAAAGAAATATATTGCGACAGTTCCTGCAGTTTGATTCATGAGATTTTGTGCTGCGGACCAGTCTGTATACCTAACTCATGCACATTTGTTAAGTTGCGTACCTGGCGTGTTCCTAGCATTTTAAATTGGATCTGTGGTCTGGTCATCAGAAAGTTTTGTGTTTTGTCACCGTCCCTGGGTGGTGGGACGACGGCTAAACAGACATACATTTAATCATCTTCCAACGATCAAGCTTATGAGCCTGCACGTACGCACAACGAACCATGTGGACTAACTGTATATTATGCTTGTCACTGGTACTTGTCTTATTTGTCATCGAAGTAAACAATCACTCACATGAGTGGCAGCTTTTTATTCGCCCCTTTGCATCAAAGCTGAACTGTGTCACGTCATTCCTTGCATAACTACATATGGAATAAGCAGATTTCCGGTTGAAAAGATTTTTAGCCAGAGAACTTCCAGGAAGCGTTACTTGCTTTTTGTGCTTTTTCGCTTTGTTCCTGTCGCCGCTGGATCATTATTGATATCTTACTTCAAACATTACTTTAAGATGATACAGACTGTCAGTCTGAAGTAATAAGCCGACTGCAAGTGCGGTCATAAAGCTTTCCCAAGATTGAGCGCCCAATATAGGACAGCGCTCGATTCCGATAGTCGAAACCGACATTTGTTATGCAGTGTCACATTTCTTTTACAGACTGCCTGACTGACAAACAATTAATGTTGTAATTTATGAAGCGTGTGTGTTTTCATCCCATATAGCCGTTCCATGGGCTGAGGGTACTGTAAATAGAGGCCTACACACGGTCCCTCCACAAAGTTGCCTTCATAAGCTCACTGTATATGGATATACAGAATAAGTCATGTCTCGCTGCCACTCTCGAAGATAATGCAATCATGAAGGTGAAGGTTATGGTACAACTACGTCCTGTAAATCGCAAAAAAATCACTTGCAGATACAGATACCTAGCTTATGTAATATGACTGGTAAATGGCGTTATGCTAGCAAGTACCTTGGTTTTACGAATACAAAGTTTCGACACAATTTTGAGGTTGTGAATGGGTTACAAGTTCTGATTCAACGCTACCGACATGACCAAAACAGATGTATAAGTGGGGCTTAAACATTCTGGTTAAATGACATTTAAGCCATTTTGTATGCGCCGGCCTATGAAGCGGATAAGCTGAGAGTTAATAAGTAGCGTATCGCTTGGTAAACAAGCGACAGTTCTATTCCAGTCCAGTCGGATCATGATCAGCCATTTAACCGGTGACGATTCACTGAGAAACCATTGCTACACAGGAAGTGTAAACTGCTGATTTCACCTACAACACCCTAAATGCTATTCAACCCGCTCAACACCATCCTAAAACACCCCTAGCTAAGAAAAACAGGTTATCAACCTTTTAAGAAATTAAAACACCCATAACCCAGCGCTTTTTGGACTTAAAATTTTTAATAAACTTGAAGCACAACCATCTCGAATACCAGAAAACACCAATCTTCAACGAAACATTTTACCTGTCTTACTACACCAGAAACAGACCATCGACTTTGAACAGTTTTTTATCTGTCTTTCAGATCCGAAACACACCTACTTGGTTTTCGAAATACCTTTGATCATTAAGAATGACCCCAAACACACTAACAGGGGACTTACCTACCCAAAACACACCTATGCTAGATTTTGTATCAGTCAAACGCACCCGAAATGGACCTACCTGGGAATTCGAATGATTAGATTTTCATTCTAAACAACCAACAGGAAACATACCTATCTCGGACTTAGAAAACTGTTCCTCGTGAAAACGATAAATTAATGTTTTTGATGAAATTTTGTAACCAGTCATAAAGATTCTGTTTGGGAAGAATTTAACTGAGCTATGCCTTTAAAATATGGAAAATGTATACCAAAAATCAAAATCACTCGAAACATAACAAAACTCTAAACGGTAATAAGATACATAAATGCTCCAGCTTGTCACAGGTCATGCAGATCATAACAAATTTGAACTTTGACCTTATGGTATCACATGTTGGAAAGCAAGGCATAACGTTTGCCTATTTGCCAATGTCCTCATTTTAATTCAAGTAGTGGAGTAAAACAAAGCTACATATATTAAGTTTTGAACATTATAAGTGTTTATTATTGTTGCTCCTTGGACGATTTAGGGAACAAAGAAGAGCGTTTGAATACAACTGTTCACTGGACAAAATGCTTGATATGAGCTTAGCATATTTATTTATATTGACGTATATGGAACATAATATTAATTGCAAATGCAACGTAATATCTTTGTATATCGAACTATCCGATGCGTTGATATTCGTAGCTTATTTCTATGCAGATCATGAGTATACGTAATGCAGATCTTTTTACTCTAAGTGTATACTGTAGTTTTGTATTTTACTAGTATATGTACGTGCTCACTGAAGGTATTTAGCACATGTACAGAATGAGTATATGTTATGTGTATATATTGTTGTTTATCAAGCATTTTGCCAAGTGGTTGTTTGCTGGACATCGCCTTTATGGCTGATAGCTCCCTTAAAGTGTATGTCCCGCATAAATTCAAAGTTAATTTTGCTTAAAATGAGCCATGCTATATGATTTTGCCACCCCTACTTTATCAAATAAATGCATCACCCAATGAAACGACGCGGTTAAATATTATTAAAATGCAATATGTGGTGCGACTTTGAAGTTAGCTGCCATTCGGGTCGTTTCGGAATTCGCGGGCATTACCACCGGAAATGACGTAACTAATAGAATGTACGAGTGAGTGTGTTCACCTCAGCCATAGCGAATGCTTACCGCTGTGGCTTCAACATGGTGAGAAGTTACGCCTTTGGTGGCTGAAGTAACTGCAGCCATTGTCAGTTTATTGCATTTTAGGATGATGTATTAGCCGCATTGAACAAAATTACAAGAAAGGGTCGGAAAAGAGGCATTCAGACAAGCGTTTTCTGCGGTGCACATTTTCGAGTGCCGTGACTTAGAATAAACACGGTTCGGAAGCCAGATGTACAGTAAGATAGACTTTAATTCCTGGAGTTACTACATCGATTATGTAATCGCAATGCCGTACCAGTACGACCATTGTCACCAGAAAGCTTCGCATGTATCATCATCAACTGTGGACAAGAGCGAGAACAGCAGCAAGACTGCGACAGGTTGCCCAAAACATGTCAAGGATGCGGGGGCCGCGGAGAAGTATGGCCGTGTTTACATCCCTCAAGACTGATCGCCGATTCAGATGCTTTACGAAAGTGATTGTAAATAAATAAATGAATACAAGTACTAGATCTCATGCATGTGTGACTCTATAAGTAGTAACGTTAGGAGATATCTTATTTTATATTCCTAAAAAGTTTACGTAGTGATTGACTGACTCTTTGCGAGACTGAACGATAGGCTGTGTATAATACAGCACGGCGCTGCCAGTAACAGTGACATAACGTGTAGCAAAGAAGTTTATACTGTTGACAAAGCAGTCGCATTGTCGTCATCTGTTCCCTTCTGCTCGACTAAGTCTCCCCTAAAATATTTTAGCTTCTTTGAGAATTTCGCAGTCATGAAACAATGAACACTGTGCTTTATATCGCTGACACTTAATCAAGAAAAAAAAACTGCGGAAGCGTAGCTGATCACTCCGTCACAGAAATGGCCGGCTGAGCCGCCCGGCCTCGGGTGCCAGTGTGCCCGATATTTACATCATGTCAATTTTAATTTATCTCTTCCCGAGAATTTGGCTAGACATGCCTTTACGGTCACATATTTCTTAAAGTGCCAATGTTCATGTGAGGTTTTATAACGCCAAACTGAAGATTTTGCGGCGAGAATACTACCTTTGGTGTTTATGCTAACATGACCCTCAGCCTGTTCCACTTCCAGCTGTTGATAGGAAAGATGTGTGTTATGAACGGTGGACAATTTTCAACTTGATCTCTCCTACATTTATCTACAAGCGTCATGGTGTAATTCAAATTGTTATATACAGATTTTGAACGAGGCAATTTGTGTTGAGAAGTAATAATAGGGTGGGAAGGCAACTCCAGACTTATATTTATATTTTGTTAGCTTGCGGTTGTGTGTACGGTAGTGCACTGGTGTGTTTGACTGTGGTCACGGTGGGCTTGTCAGTGTCACTGGACGCGACGGTCAACAAGAGTTCCGCTCTTGTTCTCGTTTAGGTTAAGGTTCCGACTGTTAAAATTTGCAGGCCTGTACATTCTGAACAGCTTTGTCATATCTTCTGTGACGATGATATTCTCAGTTGCACTGCTTTCACTCATGAAGTTATCACTATCTCCATAGTCAATGCACGAAGTCACCATCACCCATTCTATTAGTGACGTCACAGCTACTTACGCCAAAACGGGGCGAGCTCGGCAATTTCCGGAAAATGTCGCCATGATGGAAATCGAAAGTGCAACTTTCCCGTGTTTTCGTCGAAATAACATAATACAACCGTCTAAAAACCGCTCAAATAAGCTTCAGTTTGTGTGTAAATGTTTGTTTTCTTAATACCAATTTTATTGACAACCAGAACTATAGTATATGCCCCAGTCAAACGAAAAAGTCTCAAAATGTGGCAGGACTCACACTTTAAGTTAAATATGAACTTAAAGGCTGCATATGCTACAATCATTGTGTACATTGTAATGACCATTGACTTTGGAGAGTTGAGTTTTAAGGGTTTTCAGTGAGGTTCAACCTGGAATATACGGCTTTGACAATTGATCTTTCCATCTAGGACTGTTTCAAACCAAACACTGCTCTTCGAGACATGATGTCATGACAAGAAGTACTCTCTGTCCGTATGGATTTCTGCGTTTGCAAAACACTGCACTATACAAATGACACTGCATGTTGCACGGGAACAACACAAAAATGAACATCAAAGTTTTTATTTTTGACGACATTGTCTATGTCTTAACCATAGAGAAAATGTTTTCGTACTTGAAGGAACTACTTTATCCAGATACTTTGAGATATGATCACTGTGCCAAAAGTGAAAAATCCATTGAGGATTCTTCTGTAATTTGTTCAGGATACTTCAAGAATCCACCAGAATGCTACAATATACATTATGTATTCTAGCGGAATCTACTACCAATAAAGCAATGGATTCTGTCAGATACGGAACATTTCAATGACTGTACTTGATTCATATGTAATCAATATATATATATATATAATATATATATA
This sequence comes from Ptychodera flava, assembly GCF_041260155.1. Lineage (NCBI taxonomy): Eukaryota > Metazoa > Hemichordata > Enteropneusta > Ptychoderidae > Ptychodera > Ptychodera flava. The sequence goes on from NW_027248378.1 coordinate 722,676, forward strand.
TATATATATATATATATATATATATATATATATATATATATATATATATACTTGTTTAGTTCAAGATCAGCTGGAGTAGAGTGCTCAATACTAGAGTAGAGCTAAATACACAACTGAGTTGATCAGGATAATCTAACATATTACATTTCCACTACAAATTTGTTTCGTATAGGCTGCAGAGCCATTATTCAACCTTTTGCAACAAACAGGTGTCAACAAAAACAAAACAAAAGAAATCCTTCCCGCCCAAAGTTTCAGTCGATCACAGCCACCCGATGAGTGTAGGTGGCTCTGCAGCCTATACGAAACAAATTTGTAGTGGAAATGTAATATGTTAGATTATCCTGATCAACTCAGTTGTGTGTATATATATATATATATTATATATATATATATATATATATATATATATATATATATGTATATATATATATATATATACGGATAGTTTTCAATCGGATATGTATATATGTATATATGTATATGTATATATTAAAGGATACTACTGCAGTCTCGTGTGTAGTCCACTGTGTATATTTCAGGATATTGCTGGCTTCTCTAATTTATAAAAAAATCAAGGGACCAGTACTTTTGCCTTATTTGATTACATATAATCGGAGGGGCAGTTGCCGAATCTATTTATTCTTATTATTAACCAACTTTTACATAATTATTCAACACTGGCTTCCCGTGAATCGGGGTTGCGTCCGCAAATAGCAGTATTGCTTTGTAGCTGTGACTCAAGTACTTAATCATACAAGTATCACATACACTACATTCCACTCATACAAGCATCACATACAATATATTTGAGTACTCTTTTTACAAGTGAAGACACCAATGTAATGATGCTTTCTACAGCAAAATAGAGTACAGGTTGCGTCCGAAACTACTACTGCAATTTAGATACACAAAACAAAGATCACTGTAAATGATTTATTTTTTATTCAAAAGGAATGTGTAAATGTTAGTAAAATAAATAAAAGGCAATATAAAGTATTAAGTAAACTACACTGGTTGATAAGATACACAGAAAAAAATTCTGAACAATTTTCTCGACACACATTCAAAGTTATCTTCGATACTGTCAAAAAGAATTTTCATCACCTTGGTAGCTCTAATGTAAAAAAAATGCAATCACTTTTAAATATGCCTGGGCCTAACAGGGAAAAATATGGTTCATCAGAATAATGTAATATCTTACTACTATCATCCCTATTGACCTATATGCAAAATTTTGGAGCAATCTGTTGACCTTTTTAAGAAAACTGTTTTTGACGAAAACGGGAAATCAACCAAAACACAACAAGCAACATAGTTTCTGAAAGATGTCCACTCTTATCAATTGCTAAAACTTCCGAAATTCCCTAAATGAGGGTGGCACTTGCATTATCTGTACCTTTTAAATGTCTTGTATACACATAATCTAGATACTTCTACTTTAAAGCATTGATGTTGACGGGATTTTTCTATTTTGGCATATTAATAAAATCTGATTGATTAAATCCCTGTGATAATTTTAAATTATAATAAAATTCACTGTTTCACTGTCAAATCTATGAAAATAAAACCAAATGAATTATGTGTCCCAAACAGCAAAATAGTGAAATTAAATCCAGGGGAAAATTAATACTCTGTACAGTATGTTGTAAATGTTGGCAAAATTATAAAAAATTTACATGTTCAGTATTTCTAAATTATGTACATTTCCTTTTTGTCAATTGAGATGTGCAAGCTAATGCACCATATTAGAGGATCAATAAAAAATTATGTCAAGAGTTTCTCGATTGAAAATGAATCACTCAAGCTATTTACACAGCAACAAAATGCAGACACATGTCTGTAACAGAGGCTAATCAGTACCTCTAACAGGCCCTAAGAAATAACCTTTGTTGCAAGACCAGTAATAATCTGTCAGATTTAAGGGTTGTGTGTGAATCCTGATTCATGTTGGTACAGGAACGTATACAATGCTGTAGTTTCTGATACTATGACCACAGCACTGAACCACCGGTGTGTGTACAGTGGTGTGTCAGCTTTACAGGGTCTACAAATTTGGATGGATTTAAGGGTGTAAATATGTTATAAAAATCGGCAATTTTCGATGATAGACGCCGAAAGAAGCGTTATTTTTGAACATTGAAAATTTTCAGACACAGAGATCAATGTTCAAAGCACTTTGTGCAGGTGCTGTAACAAGTAGAAATGCACCCATGTGTTCACAGGTCTGGACACAGACCTGTACACCAGCGCAAGGTGCAACTCCTTCCGTGTTTGCTGATGAAGACCTGTATCACAGTTTGTATCAGGGCCTGTGCATGAACTGTTCACAGGGGCGATTTTTGTGCAGTGTATGTTTCAATAACTCATACTTATCACATACATGTATGTGTACTGTTAAATCGTAGCTTTAGCTGAAATCATCAAAATCCTATAAACAGGCAAAGATTGCTCTTGAAAAACAATTTAGCATAGGTCATGACAAATTGATGATGGACAATTATTCTAACAGAAACGCTATGCATCACTATTTTGTCTCACACAATTGTCAATGAACAGTTTTCGGTAGGTGGCCTCTGACTGGCTCTGCCATACTTCCTCTGTATATGTAGTGTCTTGAATTAGAGTCATTAAGTATTCCCTGATTGAGTGTGTGTATCAAATCGTTTAGTTTGTGAGATCGCCAAGAAGGTCTTGAGGCAATTATCCTTCAATCTTGAGGGACCTCCTCATCAGACATCAGGTCTGCAGTTACATCATTCGAGAAACCCTTGTCGTCTGCATTGAACAATGCACTTACCTCTTTAAAATCTGTAGGTAGAAATGATAAATGATTGGTATTTAAAATAATGTAAAGAGAGAGATGAATTATGATGGTACACTATCACTAGTACTAGAATTTGCGAGCATTGGACATCTTCTCGCTGTAATGCGAGAAGTAAGCAAGAATACATACTTTCTCGCGATAAAGCTGTGAGAACTGTGATTTCTCACAGGCATCTGCGAAAAATTGAATTCTTGCATTCAATCAGCGAGAACTATGTTTTCTCGCTCTGAATCTGCGAGAAATTGTGAATTTTTTGTGAAATGCTTACACAGAAGAATACAGTTTCTTGCAGATACAGAGCGAGAAAACACATTTCTCGCTGAATGATTGCGAGAATTAAGTTTCTCGCGGATGCTGAGCGAGAAACACAGTTCTCGACAGCTGATTGTGGGGATATTAAATTATCGCTAAATTATTGCAAGAAAGTATTTATTCTCGCTTACTTTTCACAAAAAACGTGAAAGTGTCCATTTCTCGCAAATTTCTCGCAAATGTCTGTACTAGGTCACTGTCATAACTACAATATGGTACATTTGATAGTTTAAGATCAACTCTAGTATCATGACTTATTACTGATTTAAACATCATTATGTTGCCTTCCATTCCACGTATTCCTAGGAACACTAGAGAATCAACTCTAGTAAGATCAACTCTAGTATCATGACTTATTACTGATTTAAACATCATTACGTTGCCTTCCATTCCACGTATTCCTAGGAACACTAGAGAATCCATGTATCATTTTAACATTGGTACCCTTTTACAAAAACCTTTGAGTACATAAGAATGGAACTGTCAATTTACATTATCCTCAGCTAAAGCAAGTTTTGCTTTGTTAAATTTTATTTGAACACAATTTAAAGGAGATATACATTTTATATAATTTTCACGAAATTACATGGCTAGCCACACAGAACGTTTGAAGTTAAACAAAGATACTTATGGCCCCTGTCTAGAACACGTTTACTTTTAACAGAGACTGCCTCCTAAATTAGTCATTTGTTTGATTCGAAAAGCGTGACATTTTAGGTACATGCATAATATGAGTTCCATCGATTTTACATTTCGATTTTGAAACTTTCACTCTAACTCGATGATCAATTATCGGATGCCCTATAGCATGGATGTTGCAATATATTGCTACACAAATGATTGACAAATTTTCTAGCCACACCAACCACAAACTTATCAGTTCTTGTCATTCAGAACAGAGCAAAATAGAGCATGTGTACCTAATTGCATATACCAGTACAATCTGATTAAATATCATTGATATTATCCCTCGTTACATGCTTATCATATTTCAAAGCAATCTGACAACTGATTCAGAGAAAATAATTTTTGACCATAACACAGGAAAGATTGCTCCAAAATGTCGAAATATACAACATGCAAGTTAACGACAATTTCAACAAACTGAAAACAGTCATCCCAAGCAACCTGCCTACAATATTTCAAAGTAATCAGCTGATTAGTTTCTGAGACGATTTTTGAAAATCGACAAAACTGGTAAAATTTCCCTAAAACTATTATATTGCAGATAAAGTGTCCTCCTTCTCTTAGAAATGCCGATACATCAGCCAAGTTTCCATCAAGAATATAACTTTTCCGCCATCTTTGCTGGCAGGATGGCAGAGGAGTTGAATGGAACCTGGATTGATTTATCAGCACTTTTAAAGGTGTACCTTCATGACTAGAATTTAACTTTCACCCAAAACCATTCATAGAAAATCAAAATCAATTGAATGGGAACTTTTCAAAAGATATTATCTGCTGATAACTATAAGCTGCCACTAATTGTACCCTAAATGGTGTGGTGTTCTCCACAAACTAATTACACACTCTATAATTTTCTTAAACAATAAAAACTAATAATCAAACAAATTGCATTTCTTGAAGTCAACACTGAAGTGTACACTTTGTTGCTACACAAATGACAGAAAACACAAGCAAATTTATTCCTGTTAGAGTGATACAAGATTTTGAAGTTTACCGATTGGAGAACTGTCAGAAGCAGACATGACACACATGTACAAATACTTACATTTAGTTTTCCGTGAGTCCTGATATTTCCCTGTGGTCAAGTAGCTGTCAATCTGTACTGTGTACTAACTGGATCAAATTTGTGCTAAATGTGATCCAAGAACATGATTTGGTCCAATGCGTCCTCAACCTTCTTTGACATATCTGCAAACGCCTTGTTCACTCATTGTGATTATATCCTTGAGAATAGAATTACCGTTCGAATTAATGTGAAGTTCTACCAACATATGCAGATTACACAACCACCACGAGTTTTTCTCATTTTACGGTAAAGTAGTCAGGTTACAGGGGAACAACTAGATCAGATCTATGTCAAGAAGCTAAAACACTTTAGTTTCCATTTTAAAATGTATTAATGTAAGTTTTGTAAGAATATTAAATGTATATAACCATAGACTTTATTTGTCCAGTTGGCCAATCAGAGTAGACAGGGCCTGACCATGTGACAACAGGGTCCCCTAGAGATGCACACTAATCAGGAGATTCGGGTGTGAATTTACCCTAATGAACTACATAAACAACAGTTTTAATCTTTGGAATTTGCTACATGTTACCCATGGCATCAAATAATCGGTGAAGGTGTTGGTATTTGTTGTGAAAACCAGCTTGAAAACCATCTTGGATTGTTAGTGTAAATTTCAGATTTGCATGATTGATTTACAGCAAATATATGACAAAGTCGTAAGATACCAATTCTTTGACCCATGAAACAAGCCAAAAAGTACCAAAAATCAATTGCATGGCGTATTGGAATATGACTCTTTACATACTGAAATAGGCATTTGGGCGGCCACCTTGGAGTTCTATGGATTTTAAGGATTGTACATGCCAGGCAATGAAAGATATCAATTCCTTGACCCTGTTTACCTTGCACAGGAGACTACAAGGACTCCAAGAGCTTCTCATTGAGCTGATATATGACATTTTACATGTTTCGGAGGTCGTTTTGGCGGCCAGCTTTGATTATTTTTAAGCAAATTAAGGATTGTACATGTCAGGCAATGAAAGATATGAATTCGTTGGCCCTGTTTACCTGGCAAAGGAGACCACAATTATTTTAAGAGCTTCTCATTGAGCTGAGATGTAATATTTTACCTTTTGGAGGTCATTTTGGCAGCCATCTTGAATTTACATGCAAATAAGAGTAGAACATAGTGGGTAATGAAAGAAATTAAATTCTTGGCCCTGTTTTCCTGTCAAGTGACATCATAATCACTTTCATGTCATCTCATAGAGCTGAGATATTACCATTTACCATCTTGAATATATTGAAATGGTAAAGGGTGTCAGGGTGGCATTATGCAGATCCTGATTCGGTTGACTTTGAAGGTACAGAAACCACCGAGAACCATTATGGGGCTGAATTTTTTGGGTTCGACCAAAAATCAGGGTTTCGGCACCAGACTACAAGGCTTGGCAATGGCAAGTCCGGAGATGATGAGTTCTGACTCTCGAGCGATGACACGGAACTTGTATTTGAAGCACTGCTAAAGGGCTTGTACTTGAGCTAGCTGCGGTCCCAGTTGCCATTCAAACAAGGTTGCAGTACATCATTAATAGTGAAATTCGGCAATCGACCTCGTCTGCTCATGCTTCTGATTGGTGTTCTGGTTTCACAAAAACTGACGTCCGACGGTCGTATAAACGTTTGTCTCGTGCGAAAGTCACTGACTGAAATGACACACGCCTGATCCCTAACCTTTAAACTCGAACTAGAACATACTCGCATGCGTGTTAAATTTCATGGGAATTAGACGGTCTTGTACCACCTTTACAGTTTTGATTACCAAGCTGAGTGTACGTAGTTGAAGAATAAATACAATAATAGAGTAAATGAATAAAAGACGTTAACTGCATCAGCGCATCAATTTTGGAAGATGTCTGGGATGAAAAACATTTCTTTTTCTGTTCTTGGCCTAAACGTTTTTTCAACCTTTACTTTTCTAATGATGGGGAAAGATTTGTATATTACGATTTTGGGGAGTTGAACTTTATGATAGGTATGGTATGAATTGTCAAATCGCCTGGTATTGAAGTTTAAGTCCTGAGGAAAGCCGGAAGGGATAGTCCTGTAACATGAAACAAAGGCGTCAATTGCTCATGGTGCAGTAACTGTATCAATTTGAATGAGGGCTGGTTGCAACCTCAGTAGGCCTACTAGCGTAGACCAGAGCTGTTGAAAGGACAAGCAGCTATGCCTAAAAAGTCTTGATAAAGTCGCATTTCTTCGGATTGAGATGATTAATCGGATGATGCAAGTGGTTATATTTAATCAGAAATGCTAAAGGTAAACGCGATTTAAAATTTGTTTTGATCACAGTCCCTGGATTGAAGGACTTAGGTTTGACCCAACTGTAAGAGCATACACAGATTAACACACAGAAACACTGCGGGACGAACGTATGCCTGAATGTTTCGTATTCCGCGAAGCATATATTCTACCTGAGAGGGCTTTCGGCCGGTTGCTAGTGACGACAGCGAACATTGTATCAATTTATTTTCAATAGAATATCGATCGAAATCTGGTGGCGTACGGGCTCATGTGTCGAGGTCAAATCATTAATATGTCCACATAACCCGTATATATTGACTTAGATAGCATAAAATTAACGTAACCATCGGTTTATTGTACTTAGATTGAATCGCCGACACCTTTTTACAGTTTTGGCGATGCGTTCATGTTTCAGCACATTTTGGCGCTCTTTGCAAGTTTGGCGCCATTGTGAGCTGGGAATGACCTGCGAGTGAGCACGACAACAATGTATCAATTTCCGATAAAAGAATATCGATCGATAACGTTCACTGCACGATTACAGTGGAGAGTCTGTGCCCGTTCGCTTCCGTTCTGTGTTATTTTTCCAATTTACTGGAATTTTCATCGTTGATTTTCGCCAAAATTTGGTATAAATTACAACAACATGACATGCATTTAGTCTGTACACCTTACGAGACACATACTAGGGATTTTACATGAAATTGATAGACAGCTACAATAATAATAAATTATATATCAAAAGAAAGCTCTCTTCAAGACCAATTGATTGCATTTTGTTTGATGAAAATCGGTTCAGTACATGCAGAGATATGTCCTGTTGAATTTCAAAAAACTTTCTCCTATTTAGAAATTATGCCATGGTAGACACCTGTAGTTATCATAACCACCAGGTGACCCCATTTTGAACATTGTTTGAGGAAACTAGAATTGCAATTTCTTGTGCTTTTTGCAATAACTCAATCATTTCTTATTGAAAATTGATGAAATTTTTTGTGGATATTGCTGACGAAATGTTCAATGGTTTTTAATTTTTATAAATGAAAAAGGTTCTTTAGAATGCTGTTTAAAAGGTAAACAAAAAACAATACCTGTAAAAAATCAAATGATACCTGTGACATTGATCGCTGTATGCATTATGTATCGTGAACATCTACAGAAATATGATAATCATATTCCATAATATTTACTTTGTATATATGACAAAAGTTATTTAGATTTATATTTACAAGGTAAACAAATAAACAACAATACCTGTAAACAATCAAATGATACCTGTGACATTTTAGAACTTGATTTAAATTTAACAAAAATATTTTTTTAGATTTTTTTAATTTGAACTTCGAATTTTTTTTAAATTTTTTTGTGTGATTACAACTTTTATTAAATGATTATGAAATATGTCTGATTAATGTCGATTTAAAGTTAAAACAAAGAACTTTTCCTAAAAGTCAAAAAACTTCGTTCTCAACCCTTTGTCAATGCCGTAAAACAGCAACACGCATTTATAGAATGAACAACTGCATTAAACTGGATGCAAAGTTAAGCTGCCCCGGAAATAACATAGACCCTCGAACATGTCGAAGTCAGCGATCCGAAATACAAACAGTATAAATACACCTTTTTCAAAGTCCGGGACACCATCAATGAGGAAAGAACAAATTAATAATCTATGGCCTTGTTCTTCAGAGAGAACCAAATAGTCCCCTTCTCGGGAACTAAAGATAGAAACTAAAATTTCAGTATAGTATTGGCAAAGTGTGGTGCTCGTGCGTATGCCTACACTGCAGTGCAGTGCTGGCATGACAACTTCTCAGTGTCTATCGAAAAATATCACCCGGAAGTCAAACTACTTCGAACAAGATAACGTTTGAAAGGGTAAAGTATATTTCTCTAGTTCCTTGCGTTAGATAAGAAATCAGACAAATCTAGCTGCAAAATCATGAACGTCGGAACTCAGCTTAGACTTCCTGACACAGAACATGCGGCGAAGCGCCGATTACTTGTATGTGATTCCTGGGAGTGCCCGGATGTAAAGTTGGGGTGAAACCATACTCGCTAAAAAGGGCCTTAAGCATCATTTTTCGCATCGTCCGACTCGTAATTATTGCAGAATTACAATTAATATTTATCATAAAATTGATTTTGAGGCCGAACGTTTAAGGAAATCAAGATTTTCTTTCAAAAAAACACAAACGAAACACAAAGTTTGATCACAGATTGAGTTTTTCTCGGCCGATTTTAACGTTTGCCCCCTCAAAATGAAGCCCATGATCTCTACTTTCGTACCAATCCTAAAAATAGTGATGCGATCAGAATAAGTCATGCGGAGAGCCTATCAAAGAGGTATATGTTCGATCTCCTTCGCGGGACATTCGAGGTCACGGCACAACGCTCATAATGGACGCCAAAATCGCCGGTACGCGTGAGTTTGTAGTCGTGCTGCTTTGCCATTTATCGTAGTACAAAAGTGAAAATTTCCCAAAATGAAGTTAAAATAATAATCTTCAACACTACAGTTTCATTTTCTCTGATTATTTGGTCTATTTAAGAATTAACACGAAAGTTCGGACTAGACCTGCATCGAACGCGTACGTTCAACACAAATGTCACGTGACCTAAAATCCCTACACATACTGATTAAAATGCGTCAATTTAAGGCCTGTGTTCTGCATGTGTACACGCCTTCAGCTCGTCAAATTATTGACGGCAACAGTATATTTCAGTGATCGGAATAAATAAAATTCAAATAAGACAATTTTCGTGAAAAAAGTCAAAAATCTAAAACAATGGTAATTTTGTATATTAATCAAAGGATCACCATGTAAATTTTCATCATTATTCGTTCAAAATTGAGGAATTTGAACCGACGAGAAGTGTGCAATATGTTCGGTATATTAGACGACATTTTTTTTCTTTGGGAAATCGAGGTTATTCGCCGCGTCGTAAAATGAAAAATATATCTGAAAATAACCCGTTTGTTTAACTTTTTCATTTCGCTGTAATTTCTCACGCTATTTGAAATAGCACATCGCATGTGGGTTGACTAAAACTCTATCGTTTTACTTTTTGAGTTTCCCTCTTATTTTTATGAAGTCACGAGTTAACGATCGTTTGGCTGTTGACTGTGTTTTCAACTTTTTTGCATATGAATAATTATGGAATATGTATTTTCATAATTCCTTCATGAAATTACTGCCAAAATATCATAATGGAAAGGTCAACATATGAGGAAATTGAATCTCAACTCTTCCATCAATATTAAGCTGTGCAGCGTGGAAATTCTGTGAAATTTTATACATAGCGTCAAAGGCGGATTGACTTACTGTACACGTACACGACGTATGTGTGGCGAAATGTGACACGCTAATTAAGAAACAAAATGGAGAGCCTTTGGGCTCGCAGTGAAAACATGCATGAAAATTGCAACATCGCATTTTATTAAACATCTCTTTTCAACCAAAACCAAACGTAACCGGAGTGAATATCGATCCGACACAATTCTTATTAGTTGATTTTCTGAACTTCGTTTCCTTCATAGGTAATAATGTTATATAGAACACATTATAGGGGCAGTCAACAAGCAATTCATTTTAAAAACAGTTTGCTTTTCATGACACTATATTAAATCGGACTATAGATGTTAACTGGCAATTTAAGTTCATAGGGTAATAGCTGTTTACAGGGTTCCGTCCCGGGGAAAATTTCTGCTTCCCTCCCTTGCTAAATTTAATTTAACGTCCACGACATACTTATGCTGCTTCTCCTCAGTAAGGTAACCTTCCGTGTCCGATGACAAACAAATTGATTATCCCTGTCCTGAATTAAAAAAAAAAACTTTGAATCCTCATAATTAACTTTTTTGTATCATAAACATTTGAAAGACTACGTACATCAGCTCTCCTTAATTTTATTGCGTTTGGCATGTGTATTTTTGATAGAGTGCGGTTGATTTTGTACTCTGTAGGTACCGCAATACCACCACTGCGTTCCCCCGTATATCGTAAAAATTCTTGTCCTGTAGACTTTTACGAGCAATTGCCTGTCCTCTATTACCCGTTCCAAGCGCCAATCGTTTGATTTTACCTAGCCCCCAAACAAATCTGCACGCACCAGTTAAAATATCGTTTCACTGCCCTTCAAAATCCACTGTCCTCAAAAAATAAAATGATCCCCTACCCCTTTTCGATGAAAAGCTCCGTTGGCGAGCTGAACATGGTAATTTAGTGTTCTTTCAACTCTCACTAAAGTAGCTACAACAATAACGCTGCATTGCGCCCATGGATTCCAGGCCATTGAATTTTATCCGAATAACCACGGTCACCCCACAAAAGAAGTTGCCATTAATTAACACGTCACACAAGTGCGTAGCTTTGGATTCCGAGGCAGACAAATGAGATTTCAAAACATTTGGCAGATACTGACAAGCCAACCTGTGAGCATGGGACTGTTCGAGACTTGTGACAACTGATTTTGAGAATAATCGCAATCATACCAATCCATAATCCAATGACAGTGGGTCGGAATTCGTAAGACAGTAGTTGTAAACATAGACACAAAACAGCACAGAACAGACAGTAATAGATGGCACACAAACAAAGTCAAATTCATGAAAGAAAGACATATGGAACTCTGGCCAAAAGACCAAGAAGCGATGTCAGGTGTTTCGAAAATAGTAAGCGCATCCTGCCTACATGTGGCACCCGCCATATACCAAACTATAAGTCAGATAGGTAGTGGTCACTAACTAAGGCCCAATGTCACCGATGCCATCAGTGGTGCCATCACTGATAATTAATCTTTGACTACTGAAATGATTTTGCGGTCATGTAACGTCACACTTCTTACCAATCAGATATTGTTCAATAGTTTGTTTATCATCAAGGGGAGGCGATAAAATTTAGTTTCCACTTACAGAAGTTTAGCTACATTTGGTCGATCCTTTTCCGACAACAAGGCCTTAAAAATATGCTACTAGCGCATGGCATTGGACCTTAAATTCATGTAAATACGTGCAGCGATGGGAAATACTGTATTGCTGATGCGTCAGTTGTCGTGTGGAGCCAACTCGTCGCCATCAACAGAGCTGAGTAAAACGATGGCTTGAAGCAGGGGACCAGGGTGATCTTCACCGCCCCCTAAAATTACAGGCTGTTTTTTTTTCAGTGAAAACCGACTGTTTTCGATAATGTCCGAAAGTCACCACCTTTATCGTTCACCTCTTTGACAGTACTCACACCATACACAATGTGCAATTAATTACAACATCGCTTCAACCTGTGAAAAGGACAGGTTGAAATCTTATTCTACATGCATTTGTGGAAATCCCAAGCCGGGCCGGCTTAATTTACATGCAAATGAAAGAAAGGTGCAATTGCCAATCGTTATTTCAAACAAAGGACTGCTGATTTTTAAGAACACCTAACATTAAACTGTTTCCTATCGATCTGTGTATCATAATATGGCAAAGTTCTCTGGGAAGAAAGCAATTCTATAATTCTCGCGTAACTTAGCGGTGTTTTAGTCCGACAGTAAGGGAGCATTCGTTATTTACGGGAGGGGGCGGTGGAATTTGAGCGACAAATTAAACATAAAAAGCGACCCCCCTCCAAATCAAATTTCTAAAATGTGACCCCCCTAATTCATCAATTGTAAAATGTGACCCCCATGAAAAACAAATTTCATCAGATTTGATTCATTAACCCTTCGCACCCTGTGGCCCCGGCTTGAAAAGTTTCCTCACATACTAGAGAATCAACATTTTTGGTGAAATGCCAAAATCAAGTATTTTGCTCACACATGAACTTGTAATCGCTCTAATCTAATCAAGTACACTAATATCAATAATCAAGAGTACATAAATACACAAATTTACCTAGTTTTATATTGGAAAAAAATTATTCATAGTTTCCATATAGACAAGATATTGAATCAACATTTCGGTGACATTCCAAAATCAAATTTCTTGCACAAACACCCACTTGTTACCACCCTAGTCTAATCAAGTAAATTAATATCAATAATCAAGCGTACATAAATACACAGATTTAACTAGTTTTGTAATGGAAAAAAATTATTCATAGTTTCCTCTGACAAGATAGTGAATTAACAATTCGGTGAAATTCCAAAATCAAATTTCTTGCTCACACATGCACTTGTAACTACCCTAGTCTTATCAAGTACATTAATATCAATAATCAAGAGTCTATAAATACACAGATTTAGCTAGTTTTGTATTTAAAAGAAATTATTCATAGCTTCTCATAGATTATGTATGGAGGACCTGTGTATTTTCTATTTTGCCTGGGAGTTCTTGTGTGTTATCACTGTATACCTAGGGAGTCCAAGACGGGAACTTTCCAGAGAGTGTTTTACGTTGCATGCTGCACTGGCACTGGAAGGTTTGAGTGTCAGCGTGTGCTTTTTAAGTAAGATATTTCACTATTTTGAGTCTTACTCAAGTCAGCAGATATGTAAAGAAACCGGTGAGTGGCAGAGATCGAATTTTATGCGGATCGGACTGTTTATATAAACCCTACGCCATCCTCTACTTTAGTCGATGGAACGAACATTGCTCACACAAGTGAAATCCATGCCGTATATTTGCAATATACGCACTGCACGCTAAGATGATAATATCACCACCAGTTGAAAGCTGATCTTTCTGCAGCAAATTATGTGTTGACTGTGAACTTTATTCCGTTTATGAGTTCAGTCAGATGTCTGAGATTGTCATGAGAACATTATTTTTGATCGTTCCACTGAACTTTTGTCGATGCGCGGAGTTAGCAGAGGAAGACTTCAGATTAGTTCGGCATGTCCCGACCGGAAGTAAACAAAGATCTAAGATGGCTGCTCCCGTGGTAGCTGAACTGGACGCTGCTTAGCAGTGAATTGCCTGTGTTGTCGCCGACTTTCATGTGCAGACATTACACGGGACTTACAATTGTGCTCATCATCGAACAATAGTTAAAGTCGCGTGTGAACTATTTGTGTTTCCCAGCCGCGTGGTCAAGTCTGAGGTACCTCTGCGGTAACGTTAAGTTTCCATAGAAATTTTTAAGCATTTAGAAAGGGTTTGAACAGAGTTTTTGTTCTGAAAGTGTGTTCGACTCCTGCCGTCAGGAGGTCGATCAGTACGGTTACTGTTACCATGGAGTAATATTTATACTTTTGAAGTACGGTTTTACTATTTTATATGTAGACCCCGATATTTGACACAATATAGTAATATACAGCAGTTGTTTGTTACATTATATGACTGTGTGTTGGTTCCTCATTTCATGCCCCATGCTGTGTAGCCCTGCGTACAGGTGTGTGCACGTGTGTTCCCAGCATTATATGGCCTCTACCAAAGCCCTGCACACTGCATGAAAACCCAATAATACTTACTGTATTTGCATGGATTATTGCCTGTATTTTAGCTGAAGAGTGCATATACAGATGAATACAGTCAATAATCCATTGCTTGTATTCAGCAAGCCTGTATTCATGTGGATTCATGTGAATTCACGTGTATTATTCTATAATACAGGTAACTCATTAGTGTGAATTTATCTGTATTACTGCGTTTTCATGCAGTGGCAATGGTCTTTGAACAGACTTGAGGTCTCTGCGGCCTGGATCTGGACCGCAATGAAGACTAAACGGTCTTTTTGGCCAAATTCTGCTCTATTGGGGCAAAATCCTTTCCCTGCCTACCTTTACCTCCTAACCAATCCCAGAAAAGATGCGATTGACTTCTCCTAACGTCCAAAACCGCTCATTTCTTAAACATAATATACTCGACAAGTTGTTTACCCATTGAGATCCCTATTTTGAATATCGCTGCAGAGACCCCAGTTATCTCCACAAACCGTTGCAGGGCTGTGGCGGAGGCCGTAAACGCCAGGAACACACAGACTTGTACTTAAGGCTACATGCTCTGTTGCTGCTCTAGAGAGGTTAACGCCAGTCTGGGACTTGTTGGCCCTGCTAGAGAAATAAATTTGGCTGGGCTTCGGTCGGTTATTATTCTGCCGTCTCGAAAGATCGGTTACACAAGCAACATTTCGGTGAAATTCCAAAGTCAATTTTGTTTTCCAAACTCAATACACACCTTTGTAAAATTTGACCCCCCCCCTTCAATCATTGATTGTAAAATTTGACCCCCCCCCCTAAAAAGCGGTTTTGTAAAGTCAACGCCCCTGATTTCCACTGCCCCTCCCCTCCCCGTAAATAACCAATGCTCCCTAACACATAAACAAAAGCAAAGCCTGTGGTTACCAAATAAGCTTACGCAGGCAAGTACCATGAGACATGCACTGATTTTCCTAGTTTCGTTCATGCTTTCCTCTGACTAATTATTCAGTGATTTTGTTTTCCTTCTTATTGACCAAGTAGAATCGAAGCCCATCTAGTCGATCGAAACTCGTGACACACTTGTCCGATAACCTCTCAAAAGGGTTATTTCTCCGGGGAATATATGGGCCATGAATGCGGCCACGAACCTGTGACCTCTTATTTCATTATTGTGCTGAATTGAACTGGCTTCGCATCAATATTTGTCGGCTAAAATATTTAATTTTTTCGGGATTATTACCAGTTTCCTGACGCAATGGTCAGCTGAGACGGCGATTTCTGATAACAGATTCGACCGATTGCCTTTCATTGACGCGTTTTGTACAAAAAAAAAACACCGTTCGGCTCATATCATGTATAACCATCTGGTCGCTGAATTTGAAAGGCCTGAAGGACTTCCTCTGCGGAAAAGCGTACCCGGTCACACGATCTACATTTGATGCATAATTGTTCGTGTCGATGGCCTTTCTGCATTTTGAAAAAAAGTTATCTTTTGTTGTTCACTTGTAGTTCTGACGTCGCAATAGTCGGACGAATTCCGATTGCACTGTTTTGATGACAAAAGAAAGTTTCAAAAACGGCGATTTTCAGATATTCTCCCTGACATTTGAGGAAGCCATTTGGCCGATTACGCCATGGCTGTGATTAAGCTGAATGATCTTGGCCTGACCTATGCTTTGACAACTCAGTTTTATCTTGATCTGGCACTTTCTCCCACGCTTTGCACTGGGTATAATGTTTGATATACAACTAAAATATACACATATACTGATTCAGTTCATGTGTCAGCTACGTGAAGTATACACGTACGTATACTAATAAAATAAAAAAAACTAGTGTCCACTTAGTGTGCAAAGATCTGCATTACGTATACCCATGATCTGCCTAGAAATACGCTACGAATATCAAAGTATTGGAATGTTCCATATACAAAGATGTACGTTGCGTAGGGAATTAATGTTGTGTTCCATAGACGTCAATATACGTAATATGCTAAGCGCATATCAAGCATTTTGTCCAGTGTTGATAACAAACAGCTGTTTGTTTTAACATATGAAACATGTTACATTTTTTTTCCAGTTGTGCTTGACTGCAGTTGGATAGAGTAGATTTGGGCTGACATAGCTGTAGTTGGGCCACAGGTATGTAAAGGGAGTATTTAGTTGGACAAACGTCATGAGGAGTTTCCAAGTCAATAGCTCTTGTTGCAGTGTTGTCAGAGTGCATGCTCGTAGTTATAATAGAGCAACTGTATGCTTGTTTTCAAGCACTGATTGTCGCAGTTCCAGGCTTTGACAATATCCTATCTCATATTATCAAGTTCGGTACCCGCTAACATATTTTCATATACAGTGCTTTAATCACTGTAGTGGAATCTAACAGTATCCATAATGGATATAGAGGTGCATTTGCAGTACCTGCACTTCTCACACCCCGCGGATCTGCAATGCATTATGGTTAGGGAACTCGGCAATATCCATAGAGGATTACGAGATGTATTCCACAAATCAACTTCTGAGAGTGTTTAATTGGATACTTATAGAATACATTGTGTATTCTACCACTATATTCTCTACACTAGATATTACTGGATTCGCTTATGGATTCCGCTTGATACTGGCAGAATCCAGCAAACCATATTCCAGTGGATTTTGATAGATACGAAACATTTGGCAACGTGGATGGTTTTAAATTGGTCAGCCTGTGTCATCACGGACATGTCAAATTCTATTGACAAACTTCCGAAGGAAATGAAAGTAAGGAAACGAGGGAAGATAGGTGGAATAAGGGTGCGAAATAGACAACGAAATTACAAACCGTACTTGCCAACTCTCATTATTAGGAATATTCAGTCCCTCAACATCAAAATTGACGAGCTGGTAGCATACGTTAAATTTATGAATGACTTTCGGACTTGAAGCGCATGTGTTTCACAGAAACCTGGCTCAAACTGATGTAAATGACTCGCACATACATATTAATTGTTTCAAACTTGTCAGAGGCGACAGGACAAAGTTATCCGGAAAGAAGAAGGATGAAGGCGTTTGTGTTTACGTCAGTGAGAAATGGTATCATCCTAACAATGTGCAGTGAGTGTCAAATTCAAGACATGTACACCAAAATATAAAATTATTAGTCATACTATCTGCCTAGAGAATTCTTGAATGTACTCCTGACCACGGTGTACATACCATCTAGTGCAAGAGCAAGTTATGCTTCAAAGGAAATTAGCAGAACAATTCATGATTTAGAAATATCAGCTCCTGATGCTCTGCATGTCATTAAAGGCGATTTCAATCATTGTACACTCAAGAAAACCAATGTTAGCTACCACCAGGATGTTACATGATCAACTCGTTACGACAAAAGATAGATTTATGCTCCACAAATATTGCTCGCGCATATACATCTCGCCAATTAGCTCCATTTGGTCGTTCAGACCACAATGTCGTTCACCTGGTCCCGAAATACCGTTCAATCGTGCAACGAGGAACATGTAAAATCAACAACGACATTTAAATGGACACCTGACGCGATTATCACACGTCAAGGAGCGTAGGAATGTACCGACTGGGACATGTTTGTGAATGCCACCTGTTCCATAGACGAACTGGTTGAAACAATTGAGGCGACATTAATTTCTGTGTTGAAACCACTGTGCCGAGGAAAACTACTAAAATATTTCCCAATGATAAACCATGTATAACAAAGGCAGTAAAGGAAATTATCAACAAAAAGAATCCCATGTGTTGCAAGGACAGGGATCAGTTAAAAACTATACAGAAAGAACTTAAGCGTGTAATCAGAATAGAGAGATAATTGTAAGCATAGAAAAGAGAAATGTTTCACCGTGAATAATATGCAAAAAGTTGGGAGAGTATGAAGCTCATAAGTGGCTACACCTTAAAAAAAAAGCTTCTCATGTATACCCAAAGTGACATTGGATTATGCTGACAATTTGAATACATTTTACAACAGGTTTAATCGTGATTATTTCAGTGTTGAGCTTGAGAGTGCAGAAGACCAACTGATATTTTCTTCGAAAATCAAGAGCAAACATTTCAAACAACCGAAGATCAAGTACGTTTTCTTGTCAACAAAGTAAACCCAAACAAAGCAGCTGGTCCATGCAGTCTCACCATAGGGAACTGCACCAAAGTCGGTCCCCAGAGGCAGGGGTGTCTTGCCTCAGAACAAAGTTCTTCTTGCTATGGTTTATTTCATTTATTGACAATAAAAAGTTATGCTACCAACCTTTCTTTGCAGCTTTGGTGTCTTTGTCTTATGTTTTGTAACGATTTCTTTTTTCAATGTTTACGTCCTTTGATAATCTTTAGCGAAGTTTTGTCACTGTGTTGCGTCTATTATATTACCAGTTTGATTGCCTAATTCGCCAAGGCAAGCAAAGGTTGAAATAATTTAGTCTATTATATAATGAGTTTAAGTGCCTAATTCGCCAAAGTAAGCAAGGTAAATTACTAATCTGTGGACGCTGTCACTAGATTGTCACCGGATTAACTTTGACAAAGTCAACAACAAACGTACCATCAAGGTATAACGCAAGAAAGGGGAGAGACTCTCAAAAGCAGTGTCCAGATGTGGTCCGTAAACTAGTGGACACACTATATTCATGTATTCAGAAACAAACAGAAGGCAAAACAAGCTTGAATATTCATTTGTGAACAAACAGGTCGGAAAGGAGGACCTCCCAAGAATGCGTGGTATGTGTTCAACACACCTTGGTAACGTATCAGAGATGTGTCTATACTCTTCTGAATGGCCCGGCAAAAACACGTTGGTCGATGCGCCTAACACGGCATCGAACTGAATTGGACTTCATGGGTATCTGAACAATTCCTGTAAGTCAAGAACAAGAACTGAAAATATTTTATAAACTCTAAGTTTGCGCTCGCCTTCAACTTGTCCAGTTTATCAACTGCGTTCTTGCAATACGTACACTTTCGTATCAGTCTTTTGTTTTCAAATAACAAAAGACATGTTTTACAAACGACCGATTGTGTGCAGGCTTGTCGGTTGGTGACTGCGTGCCTGCAGATTTTATACACCGCGGTATTTGCTTTCAACTTTTCAATTGACCCCATGTGCTAAGTTAAAAACAACAAGAAGGTCGAGTTTTCTCTCTGCGAATCAATAGGCAATTCAAACACGAACGACCCAGATATCTTGACCTCAACATTACTAGCTATGCAGTTTGAAAGTTATGCTCGGAAACAGGACGGGTACGTTAGTCAAAGCCGGATTTTGCATGGCAGCTAAGGAAACCGGCTTTTCTCTGTCAGAAAGCATTCAATGTATTGCATTCTGCTTATGCTCGCTTGGTTCTAAGATTTTCGCCCTCTCGGCCATAACAACGTCATTGAGCTGCCAAGAATATGATAGTTCAGTCGTGTGAATCTGTGTATATTTTGATACATTATTTCGTTATCAATACTTACACTCACCTACCTAACGCATCAAGTAAGGGTCATGTAAGGTTCAGGTCTTAGGACGTTTTCCAAAAGACATAATCGATTAGTGTCGCGGAATGATTTTCACCAGGTTTTAGAACTAATAAATAACTGGTCATCAGTGTGTCTTCGCATACCAAATCGACAAGTGTATTAGTAACTTCGAGGGATCACATCTTTCATTGTAATACGCCTAGTTTTCAATCGGGTTCGAACCTACAACATACGGCATCAGTCGCCAGGCTGAGAGGCCACAGAGAGAACCGCTCAGTAAAACCACACTCCCAAAAAAGAGTGGTTCAATAGCCGGCTAAGTTGTTACGTTTTTCTAACTGAGACCGCTCCACACGTTGTAGAATTTGTGAAGCATTCACGCACGCATGCTCACTATGACACATCACACATGCAAAATTTATCGAAGCAAAGAACGAATTTCATATTTTCGAGAAAGCTGACGTCCAAGGGAAAGACACAACGACTAAACCTATACGGAGGCACAAAAACCAGTGCATACGCATTTGTGTCCGATGTACATCTCTGTGATTCCAGTTTATCAGTCGATGAAGCCGACGTCAAAGTGTAGTGAACTCCGAGCAAAGTCCCACATAACATGTAAAGGCGAGCCAGTTGCCATATGATGATGGACTGCATAAACTTCGAAGTCTAACATCCTTCACTGTAAAGCTTGGGTTTTTTATACAAAAAAACCCACATTTTTGGGAAAGCGAATGTGTGAGGGAAAGACACCGCGATCGCGCGACTGAGTCCGACAGCGGCGCAAAAAGTGTTTCCCTGACAGTCAGACAGTATACTATATCATGCATTTCTAAAGCGTATCCAAATGTTGACATAAAAAAGATATGTCCAAAAGCTTTTATTTATAGAAAGTTAAGATTATTATTACATTGTTACACAGGGTTTCACGCGGGTTCAAAAACTGACATTAAAATATATGTCCAAAAAATTCGTTTTATTCAGCAGACTGATTTATCGTCTTTGCTATAGCCTAAACGTCCCAGTTTTCGTTCGACAAGACTGTGACATCAATATCTCCCCAACGTAAGCTTATACATCAACCTGGTTGAGTATTACTCTGATTACTGTACTTCTAACATGCCTTCGCAGCTTTCATCTCGTCTTGAAACGAATAAGCATATTAGGCACGAAAATACTCTTGCCGACTAGTCAGTTTTTATGCAACAAGCGGCGAGTTTCTTCACTCACACGATAACCAGCTGTAGTCAAAAGCACATAGATTGTCATATCCGTCTTTATAAATCACCGATGGGCTTGACCCTCGAATCAAACATCCCAAAGTATCTTGGGAAATTTGTTAACCTCTATTGATCATGTGGGCTTAAACTTAGCATTTCTAAAGTCAAAGGTTTCTTGTTCCGGCTTCCGGTCTGACGGACGACATCGGGACACTGACTACACCGTTTCAATTAGTGTTCTATTGCTCAAAGAAGCAACCGACGAAGGCATAAATTGGCCTGTCCCCGTTTAAACATGTGAGGAAAACTGTTGGCGTTCGAAATATTGGGAAATATTATTATAAAGTAGGTTTCAGTGAACACGGCTTTTGAGAGTGTCTCCCCTTTCTTGTGTTATACCTGCGGGTGCGTTAGTTGTTGACTTTGTCAAAGTTAATCAGGTGATAATCTGGTGACAGCGTCCACAGATTAGTAATGTGACATTAAACTGGTCGAATAATCATTTCCATTCAAGGTAATATATATCCAGTTCCATGGGACAATTGTGATTTACAACTTTAGGATTGGTCCCGAAATTGTCTAAATATTGTATGAAAAGATACAGGATATGAATCACTGTAATAAGTCAAAGCCAGGAATGCTAGCGTTAATCATTTGAGTGACCGAGGTGTCATACTTGGCCACAATGTTGTCATATCGACCGTAGAACTTTTTGAAAGTCCTAACGTGTCTTTTGTTGTGTATCCTTGTCTCAGTAATTTTGATGCCAATGAGCTGTGTCTCAGTTGAAAATCAGTGTAGGAATCACAAGCCCTACAATACCTGAAAAGTTTAGACACGTACACACCAAAGCAGATGCAGATGAAATATTACATGACAAGTGGGGATAATTTATGATTTCAAAATCGAAATCATCCCTTTTGTCATACAGCTTAGTGTGTAGCCCATTAGTACCCACTTGTAGGAACAGATCAAGATATGAAGCAGAATTCATATCCTCTGTTGTTTCTTTGATATCCAACTCATCAGGGTAAATATGATGTAAGTAATTTGATATGTCTGGATTGTCTAGACTAATCAGATCATCGATATATCTGTGCGTGTTGTTAAAACGCCTTGCAAGTTTTTAGACCCTGCTTTGCAGAGAGACTGTAGGAACTCTGCTTCATATGGATACAGAAATAAGTCTGCAAGGAGGGTTGCACAATTTGTACCCATTGGTATGCCGATAGATTAATGAAATGTCATACCGCCAAACTTAACAAATATGTTGTCGATTAAGAAACTAAGCATTTTAATAATTTCTTCATCTGTGTATTTGTGCTGGGCATCCATGTTGTTACTGAATAACCTGTCCTATGTTTGATGGTACTGTATTGCTACCTTCTACTGCCATTTTTATGCAGGAAAGCTTGTTTAACAAGAGATGACAGCCTCGTTTTAAGTTTATCGTGGGGAATTGTGGTGTACAATGTGGAAAAATCAAATGTTCGGATGGAGCTGAACTTGTTTTTCTTGACTTTTAAATCAAGCAACAATCCTTCGAATTTTCAAGTATCCACATTTGATTCAACCCACTTGTTTCATACAGTTTGTCACAATATCGAAAAAGACCATTTTTGATGGTTGTTAAAATTATAGTCAATAATTGTGACAGATTTTTGTTAGTGCAATTGCTTGATCGTGCAGTAAAACGTTGTTTATAAGGGTTCTTGTGCAGTTATTTACCCTTGCTTACTTTGGCGCTCAAACTCATTAGATAATAGAGGCAGGCATTAGGGGAAAGCTCCATTAACTTAGACGTACCCGACTAACCCGACTTGGTTATCTGAGGATTAATCTCTATGTCAACATATGCGAAAAGATTATCTTTTAGTGTAAACAAAACATTCGCACTGAGGGAACTACTTTAAGCATGGCCCACGCCGGTCGGCGCTTAACTTCATGATGGCTCTTCCGGCACTCAGGATTTCCGACCAGCGTTAAAAGCGCAGTCCAGCACTTGCTTTTACTTTGAGGTCATCATTTAATGTATAAAATTGCATGAAGAGTTTACTAAAACAATTGTAATATACAATCCCTTTCAATAAAATGCTATTTAAACAATACCAGTGGTTAATTAACGTACGCTGATTTTGCATTCGAGCTATTTAAGCTGGTTCAGGGTACGTTTACAAAGATCATTGCCCTTTGAACTAAAGATTTCCTGTTACACAATATCTCTGTAAAATCGAAAGGAGAGAAACTGAATTCTTTTGCTTTGTATGAATGTTTATATCCCTATAAAAGAAAGTACAGTAGCGAAAATCAGCACAACAAAACAAGAACTTCATTAAAACGTACTCTTTCAATTTCAGTTCAGACTCAATGAGTGGCATTGCCAAAAGGTGCATGCAATGCAATGAAAGTCACGAGCAAACGTTGGTGTCAACGGATTCAGTCTTTGAATTATCAATGAACATTCACTTATTTTTCTGGTCAAAAGCCAAAAGCTACTTGTCCATCGCAATAAGCCTCTCTGTTTGCAGCGTGTTAAATTTTAGCCTGATGCCAGCAAAAATGGACCGGCTACTTCTGTATTTTGGCCGGCTACTTTTCAGCAATGTTTAGCTTTCTAGCCCCGAAAGTCTGGTTTTGATAATAGTATTTTGATATTTTTGTTGTCTTGCAAGCCGGAGATAACATTTCAGAAGTGCCGATGTGGCTATATGTAGTCTAGCAATTTACGCGGTGAATTTGTTGCTATCTAGTATCAGCCTGTAGTACCGCGATCTGCGAACGTGTACTGTACTGGGAATAGCTCTCGAAGTCAACCTTGCTTTCCCGACTACAGCCCGAATTATTCCGACGTTCATATCGGGTGTAGCTTACCATTGGACTGACGTTACGCCAACGAATAGCCAACCATTTCCGAATAAACCCGACGTTTGTTTCTCAAAGAATTTCAAACGCGGAAGAGAAAGTCGACGCTTTAGAGCTTTGGTTTTCTGCGTAAGAGTAGGGCCTTGTCTGATGGGTTTGGTAGGTTTTTGTTCAAATGTAAAGCGACCTAAAGCTACTGAGTCTCATTGTTCATACTTTTAAAACGCCACGTCAATCCATCCATGGTCGATCATAGAGTCAAGATTTAAGTCGATTGGCATTGCGTTTGATGTGGGGGCCGTGGTTAAGCAGAAGGGAAAGTCTACGCTTGAAAACTTTGATTTTCTCCGTAAGAGTAGGACTTTGTCTATTGACTTTGGGAGAAGCAGTCATATTGAATTTTCTACTCCACCCTTGGAAAGTCATTGAAATTTTCCATTGTCTCCTGGCTCTTTGTCACAGTCAATTACACAGTCAATTACCATCCACCAGTCGGCCTCGTCAACTGCCTCTACCATTTCTCCTGTCTTATATGTAAGAGTGGCCATACTGTTACAAAAGGTTTATGGCAAGCAATTCATTGATTTCGTTCCTTTTATCGGACATGTCACAGAATACTCGCAGCTCTTTGAGTAATGGCACGTTACGTTGTTTGCATATGCATAAAAATGCTGGACACGTGGAAAGAACGTTCCATGCTGTTCTGATCACACTTGCATATATGATCAATGCGCGTTACTGAAGTGAAGCGTCCGAAAATAGGAAACTTCATCGAAATTGAACGGAGAACGATATTTTGTTTCATCTTATTTTTTTAAACTTAGTTTAGAGCCTAAATTAAAGAAGAAAATAGATTACTTGCATTGAAAAGTGGGTAGTTCACTTTTTCCTGTCAACATAGTTCCATGTGCAAGCATATGTGTGTGCCCATGGTATTGAGTGAGTCGTTACAGCCCTGACGTTCCAATCATAGCACCAGCTGGATAAAATAAACGCAACAATGGAACATTAACACCTTTGGGGATTACAAGTCTTCTGTTTGTCACCCGAGTTGACAGGCAGCAACTAGGTTTCAGGTACCATCCAAGTTGATTGAGCCTTCCCGTTATGAATTAGTGTTCTATTGCTCAAAGAAGCAACCGACATAGGCATAAATTGGCCTGTCCCCGTTTAAATATGTCAGAAAACTGTTGGCGTTCGAAAAATTGGGAAATGTTTATCGTAAAATAGGATTCCGTGAACACGGCTTTTGAGGGTTTCTCCCCTTTTTTGTGTTATACCTTGCTGGTGCGTTCGTTGTTGACTTTGTCAAAGTTAATCCGGTGATAATCTGGTGACAGCGTCCACAGATTAGTAATTTACCCTTGCTTACTTTGGCGAATTAGGCACTCAAACTCATCAGATAATAGAGGCAGTATGTTGATAAAACGTTTACGCAAGATTGTCAAGGGCAGTGCTTAGTTGAGACCAAAATACCAAAGGTTGGTAGAATATATATTTATTAGTAATACAACGAAACACCTACCCACCCTAGGGACGGACACGTAGGCCATCCTCAAATTATGCTCCAATCAATCAGCAAAAGTCTCTTCTGTTATTTCCAAGTTGTGTTTTATTATTCAACGAAATCCCTGCTGTTTTGAAGAAGTCTTGTATCGTCAAAGCCCCTGAAAAAATGTCATTACTTATATGAATGATGTACGTCCAGTTGCATTAACGTCCGCTGTCATGAAAGTTTGTGAACGCATTGTTCAGCAACATCTGAAAAATAAAACTTGTCATTTAATTCACTGATCCTTTGCAATTTGCCTATCAACAAAACAGAAGTACTGACGATGTAATTCTGATGTTGTTACATAAGATTTATTCACATCTGGATTAAGCTGGCACTTAAGTTCGAATAATGTTCTTTGAATTTTCTGGTGCTTTCAACACAATCCGGTCATCCATATTAGCAAGTGCAATTGTATCATAGGTGACAAATTACCTTACATTGGGCACAGTATGTCATACGTCAGATTGGGTTCTGCGTCATCAGGAATTACATATCCAAGTACAGGGGCACCACAGGGTACCGTTCTTGCTCCCTTTCTTTTTACCTCTTATTGTCAATGCCCAGCAACAGAGATGACTTGTCCTTTACTTACGTTTGCAAAAGACTCTGCCATGGTGGGTTTGATTAGTAATGATGACTACTCAACTTACTTACTTGAAATTAAACGCTTTGTCAACTATTGTGATAGAAATTACTTGGTTTTGAATGTTAACAAGACGAAGGAAATGTTAATTGAATTTCGTATGCAGCCAATTGAGCTCGACCCAATTGTTATCATAGAAGGTGAAAATGTTTGCAGAGTTGTGACTTATGAGTACTAGAGTATAACTATTGATAGTATAACTTGCTGGCGTTGTCATGTTGAAGCAATGTTGAAAAAGGTTAATTCCCGTATAAATTCCCTTCAAAATTAAGGTCTTTTAATGTAAGGTATTATATCTCGTCTGCATTTTACAATGCCATTATCAGTAGTGTATTAAGTTATTGTATTGTCTGTTGAGGTTGTAACATCCCACAGCAAGAGAAAGCTAGGCTTGACAAAATCATAAAGAAGATTGAAACAATCATCAGAAATTCACAGCAACAAGTTGATCTTATCTTCCTTGACCGACTTGAAAACAAAGTAACCCTTATTCTGACCGACAAGACTCATCCTCTACATCACGACTTGGTTAACGAACACATTGTTAGAAGTGGCAGACTTAGGCCACCGGTAGCCCGTACCCAGTCTTTTAAATGCGAACTTTTAATCGTGGAATTTAACAGCCATGTTCATTTTTGTTTCTGTTTTCGCTTTTATTGCCTTGTACTTATTGTGCATTTTGACTTTTGAATCGGTTTTTTTTTGTATAGTTTGATAAGCAGGCATTCAAATGTCCTTTTAGGGATTTAATAAAACGTTATCTTATCATATCTTAAGTCATTTCTTTTTTGAAATCTTACTACCCTATATGTCATGTAAAATGCAGCTATTCAAGGCCATCCCGATTCTTGTTGAACTGTCGGGGTAGCCAGCCATCTTAAGCATATTTTACACCCGAACTACTCTGCATGAGTACAGTCATTGATCATGTACTGCTGCATATACATCTCCAGATTAGGGTGAAGCTCTCATTTCTGGATCTTGAGCACCTTATTGCAGATATCCTTGAAAACGTACCTTAAATCTATTAGCATCTGCTTACATCGTGTGAAGAAGTGTGTATCTTTCTCATTTCCCACTTCTCCTCGTCTGAATGACCTCGTCTGAATAGTCAGAAAAGGAGTTCGCCCAAGTGGCCGCTTTTAGGGCAGGAACAAGATGTTGTTTGACTGCTTCTTGTACCTTATCGTATGCTTTCCCATTGGGTCACTGTCCATATTAGCATTGGGTGGGTTACTGCCTTTCGCACTATGTGACCACCAACTTTATATGGACAAAGAGCAAGTGCCGTGATCGCCAGTCCTGGGTCGGTTAGCACAGCTCCTATGGTGAGTCTTTCCCTTTCAACAGCTGTAAGAACCTCGTTTTTGACTTAGGGTCTAGATTAATGAGACATCTATTACCGCCCTTGTTGGGGCAACAAACTCCTCAATACTCGAAATGAAGCACCTTGATGCAAACCGAATTTTGCTAGTTGTGCTTGGAATTCAAATGTCAGCAGCTCAGGGTGTTCACTTGAGTGGTCGGGGGTAAGTATTTTGTAACTTTCAACATACAACTTAGCCCGGTGACTGTTTGCAAGGGTGAGCCCATCTTTGTGAACAACATATTTTTGGTTTAGGTCATTCCTTTCCGCAATCATGTCCTCGATTGCCTAAATGGTTTCTGCATTGCCGCTGGGATCCCATCTGAGCTAGTTCTGGTAATCTCACAACCGACCAGCATCCTTAGTAGTGATGAGTATATTGGCTTTTATTTCCAGATTGTGGCCATGCCTTTCTTGAGCATGAACATCGATCAGGCCTACATGATCACTTCGTCTTCATCCCTGAGGTTTAGGGCTTGTCCTGCTATCCTGCTATCCTTTTCTCTCTTCAGTGTCAAATCAATGTATTGTCTACTTCATCTGCCATATGTCAGTTTCAAGCGCTTGTACCTCGGCTCTCCATTTCTTACCCTTAGAGTGAGCCTATATAGTTCTACGCAGCTGGCTTGACGCCCCTTTGCAGTCAGTCTACCTCAGGAGTAACCTCATCGCAGGCTACCTCTTGAAAGCAGCCCATTCCTCTCGTCAGCATCATCCTAATACACCTCCCAATTCCTGATAATTCGACATTTTGTATATTATTTTATCGTATATAATATGTTTACACAAAAGTGATGAACAACAAATCTCGGATCCCTGAGCAGAGTCACACGATTTCATAAATTCAAAAGCAGGAAGTATTCATCATGTGGCAACTCATAATACCAACAAGTGAAGTCAGGCAAGACTCTACATCCTGTGCCGTTGAATTGGAATCTTAGGTCATTCTCCAGTCTGATAATGTCAACCTACTGTGTTAGCAAAGCAGTTGAAATGTATAATAACCCTATTAATTTCTGACACTTACAGGTCAACTGGCACATGTTCAATCAATTACTTCAATTATGTAAAAAGAGTTATATAACAGAAGAAGCATATAGTTATAAGAAATATTGGGATAATCCATCAAACAATTAACATTAATCAATGTTGTACATGCTTAAATTCAGAGTATTCAGCAACCCACAGACGTCACAAGCTCACATTGATGCAAGTGCGCCTAATGAAATAATATACATGCTTCAGATTCAAAATTTGCAGTAAAAAAAGAGTTCAAGTGTCAAAATACAATTAAGGTATTAAGGTAAACGATGGTTGAGCTATAGATCTCACCTCTAATTATTTCTTCTCCATCCATTACATCTCCGTGTAGGATTTTTAGAAGTTCCCGCTCGTCTTCTCTCCCAATTCTTCAAACCCTCTCGTATCGATTACCCTGAAGCC
The DNA here is from genome assembly GCF_041260155.1 of Ptychodera flava. Classification (NCBI taxonomy): domain Eukaryota; kingdom Metazoa; phylum Hemichordata; class Enteropneusta; family Ptychoderidae; genus Ptychodera; species Ptychodera flava. The sequence continues at coordinate 751,710 of NW_027248378.1, forward strand.
ACATGTAAAGAAATATTCTTCCAACAAGATCGACCCTACAAATAAGAAAGAAATTATCAATTTAAATTTCTGTATTGTAAATGTATTAAGTAACAAATCATTGCATTCGTAGACGCAAAGAATTTTATAATATTACATTGCCCACCAGGGAGGAGATAACAAAAAGATAAGTACCGTAAGTACTTTTCTTAATTGTTTCCTATTTTTGTTGGCTCGTCGGATTATCGTAATTAACACTCTGCCATTAGGGTTGTCAGTCGACAACTGCCAACTAATTTTATTTGTGATTATCTTTCATGCTGAGAAACGAAAGGCGTACTAAAGCAGGTATTTCATTATCCAATGTCTTTTATTTTACAAACCTACGTTTTGCTGATGCACAGTTGATTTTCTCAGTGTTATGGCTTACAGATAAAAGCAGATAAAACTTATCGGAAGAAGTTTAACAGCTAAAGAAAAATAAAATCGTGACAAAAGTTAAAAAATTTAATTAGTGGTTAAAATACGACACTAAGATAAAAGGACTGTTATGATGCAAAATGTGTGAATAAAGATGATTATTTTAAAATTAAAACATCGGTAAAACGGTGCAGGGACTTTATAAAAATATATCGTATGATATATAGATGTACACTGTATAAATTACTCTAAATAATACATGCAAGTGTACAGTCAAGCCACCGTCAAAGTCTATTGTACTCTGGCACAGACATTTACATACTTAGTTCTCAGTAGCACAATCCATGTTCCGGGGATGATGCTGTGATAACTTGCAGGTTATTTAGAAGTTGTTTGTCTCAAAACACGACTCTAACGACCTACTATGTATTCTACACATCTACACATTGTGCATCCACACCATCTATGGATTACAATCCATTAAGGATGTCTTCAAAAATTTGAGGGAAAAAGTGTAGTGCTGCTAAACCAGCTGAATTCTGGGTTCTTTAATGAAAAATTACTACTCCGCTGTTTTTCTTTCTGTGAGCGAGACATAAGCTGACGTCTACATCTTGATAAAGTTTAGCCGTATCCATGAACTTATACCCTATTAAAGGAAGTATTTATGACTGCTATGTTCAGCTCGTAGCAAAACGTAGCTCTCCACTATTACGGCGATAATTGGCCTATGTCGTGTCCAATAGCTGCGGAACTATACTGCCATTCATTTGAACCCTTACGCTAGGCGTTGTTTGACCAATATGACTTCTGTTTTGAAAGAGCTCTTCGGTCTTAGTTTTTTACTTCGGCTTAATAAATTTAAGTCTTGTTACCAATTGGAACCAAATCTTTGAAATACAGATAAGGAGATTTAAACTGTACATTTGGCTTCAAAACTTTACTTCGCATGAGACTCTTTCAAAATATGGCTATTCAATCAGCGTGTCATGTCAAGCATTTATTCGTAATTTGACAAGCTGCTCACTGCATCGTTTCAGAACCTTTCAACTTTCACAAAAGTGAACTACAACCGATAACGTTATAATTTGGTAAAGCTTTGGGATTGTTTTTTAGCCTTCAGGGACGGTGGACTGTAGAGCAGAGTTCGGGCAAAATCTAAATTGTTGATTCGATTACAATGAGGGGGGGGGGGCTCCTATTTGTATAAAATAATGTTCATGAAGATTATGTTAAGTCATCAATTAAAGCCCCATAAGCTGTAACTTTTACCGATTATAATCTATCTTTTGTTCCGTAAAACATGTTAAAACATCAATAAAATATGTTTACTTCTTCTAAAATGATGTATTGCCGTAAGAATAAATCGTAAATTACCTCCCCCGCCGATGCACAGCCGCTAAATAATCAACAGCGCCAAGCGCCAGATGTCAACAAAGTTGTATTCCAGTCCGGACCAGAATGGAAATTTGCAAATAAAATCGCTCGTTGTTGGCCTACGTACGTGTTGTGATCCCAAACTAATGTGTGACTCTGCGTTATTTGTTAGGACAATTAACATGAACACGATTGCAACTAATTTGGGAATAGTAAAATTTTAAATATTGTTCTCATAGAACGAAACAACGAAAATACAACGATTATGGCATACCTCATTCATCGGATTCATTTCATGAAAAAGGTTCATTTTGTGTAAATGTACTACAGAAACAAGACAAAATGCTTTAAATTTCTCTAATTGACGACTTTTGAGTCAGGGCACTATTGAAGTGCCCCTAACTTTTCGTGAATTTAAGGCTTCATAAACATTAAATTGAGTCAGGGCATATTTTAAATGACCCTGACTGACTTAATGTCAATCAATCTAAAAGCTTTATTTTGTTCGAGGAAAAGTGACAAACTGAGATTATTACTAGTGTTTCAGTAATGAAGAAACTCCAGACAAGCTCACATATTTTCATTCAAATATGAATATTGTTCAAATGTTTTGAACAATATTGCATTAGATACTATTATGCACTGATTCTTACTCATAACATTTCAACAGCATCGTAAATTTTGAATAAAATTTTAAAGATGGTAAGCAAATATGGTGTAATATTAGACAAATTTCTAAAATTCTTGAGAAATTGCGCCGATCCATTCATCCCAATTTAGTTCCAATCGTGTTATCAGTAAGTTATCATTGAATACAAAAATAAGAGAAAATATCAAAAGTTACAGATTATGGAGCTTTAATTTATATGCTTTTGGTTTGTAGTCTTTTGTTCTCTTCAGAGTAATTCATTTGATAATAAAAATGGAATTGAAGGCAGAATTAGATTTATTGTATGTGAAGAAGGTTTAGTAGGTTTACAAACATTTAAGTACTTTGAAAAGACAATATACTGCAGGCCTTCCTGCTTTTTTTTCTCTTCAATGTTACCATATGTAGATGGTAAGACGAAGAGTTGGAGATTACATGCATAGCTCAGAATATGATAAAAGACAGCAATATCATAAATATTGCAAGTGTTGTGCTCTAAAGACCCAATTTTATTATACTAATGATGTACATCCCACAAAACCCACCGTGTCGAGAAATTGTTCCTTGTGATATTTTGAGGGGTTTTGGTCTGGTGTATAGTGTGTTGTTCCATGATTTTTACTTTTTTTACTATAGAAAAAATTAATGTTGTTTTGGTTACAATAAAATTGTGTGTTCTTATGGTTTTGCACGTATACTGGATGAAATTTGCAAACTCGAATAATCAGAGTCTATGTCTTAGAAAATGATTGTAACATTAGTGTTCTCTGTGATTTGAAAGAAGCTTAACGTTTGTATTTGGTTCATAAAATGATGTTAAAAACATTTTCTTGGAATCATCGGTTGTAGACAACAGAAACTAATATACATTTAGACATAATTTAGTAATGGCAAGTGATAAATTCTTTAAAATGTCGTCAGAAAGAGAAGCAAATATGTAAAAATCACTGTAAATTTAGAATACTGGTGGCCACTTTGAATATTTAATGAGGTCATGTGACCAGTATTTGCATACTTTTGGGGCAATTGTTATTCTACAGTTCATAAAATATCTTGTTATTTTGGACAAAATTTGCTAAATTCAATAGTGAGATGTTATAAAATAGGATACTTGTCCTGTCTGACCTCAATTCAAGGACGCCATGTATAATTCATCACTTATGAGTAAGGACAAGAAAATATGTGTAAGGTTTATCAACTCTATACAAAGTTTATCATAATTTATAAAGTTTACATCAAAGTTCATGGTCATGGGACCAGAAAATTTGATTCAGCATTGGCATACGATACAATACTGATTATCTTTTGCTGGAAAATTGGAAAACATGTAAAAGTAATGATAAATTTATATTGTTTGCGGCCATTTTGAATACTTAATTAGGTCACATGGCCAGTTTTTGCAAATTTTTGGACGAGTATTTCATTGCCATTCAAAATATACATACTTACCATTGGAAATATTTAATAATATGAGGTGCTGGATGTTATGTTACATTATGCTTTGATTGACCTAACCCTTATGCAGTGCCTTTATTTACATAACACTTAGCGGGCCAAAAATACAAAATATCAGTGTTTTTTCATAATTTTTGTCACAATATTATATTAGATCATGCTGATGTGATAAAAAAGGAATTTCTGATGAAAAATTGCAAATAAATGAGGAATTCTTATGAAATAAAGAAATATGTATACAATATACAATACAATACAATATTTTATATATTGCGGCGATTTTGAATATTTAATGAAGTCACATGATCATAATTTGCATAATTTTTGAACAGTATTTTATGGTGATTCCAAAAATATATTGGTATGGGGGTCAGTCTTTGCTAATTTAAGAAGTTAGACGCCATACTAGATGGTACTTCCAAATGTCAACGCAACCCCAGCACCTTTGGGTGCAAAGGGTTAACTCGAGTGAGACTTCAGATGAAATTCCGGTAATGAGTGTTAATGAAATCAGAGATGCGACCAGTAGTCTGCCATCTGGAAAGGCTGCTGGTGCCGATTATTTATCTTGTGAATACTAAAAACTTGCAATTAGCAGACTTCACATCTTGTTAGCTTTAGTTTACTCATCAGATAAATAACCATGAGAGAAAAACATTAAAGACTCGGGCGATCTATTTCATTCTACCTTAAAACCTTCAAGCAAATGTGATAAGTTTGCAAAAATGCAAACAGAATGCTTGATCTAATCAAACGATCATTGTCGATCAAATAAAAAAAATGTCATTCTTCGTCTTTACAAGCAACTTGTGAGACCACAGCTCGAACATGCAGTACAAGCTTGGTCACCATGGCTACTAAAGGACATAAAAATCTTAGCACGGCAAATAATACCTAAACTCCAACACTACAATTATCAAAATAGACGTAAACAGCTTGGTTTAATAATACTTGAACAAAGAAGAATTCGCGGCGACATGATTCAACTCTAGAATTAGTTATCAAAGGCCATGACCACTGTAACCTTTCACTTGAGTTAGCAGCCGACTCAAGAACTTGAGGACACTGTCCCAAACTTCATAAACTAACGGTTCGACTTAACACAAGAAAGTACTTTTTTCAGCAAGAATTGTGGACACCCTAAATAAATTACCAGCCGATGTCATTAATGCAGAAAGTGTGACCTCCTTCAAGAGCAGCTATGACCGCCTACTACCAGTTTGAACTTTCACAGGGGGATTCTAATATACTTTCCCATACCCAAACTGAACAAAAAAGTACGTAAAGGCCTTTCGTTTACGGACTGATCACTGGTTTATTTTTTGTTTCAAGTTAAAATGGACAAATTAACCCAATTTTTGGTAAACCTAAAATACCAATTAAATAGGCCTCAACACTTTCCGATTTTTCCGTCTGCCATACTCTCTGAGTTGTGGTACCCAAGTCCAATCGGCCGACTGAATCTCTCTCTGTTCAAGTCCCGATTGCTCGCAATGACCATGCCTAAGTTGCCGGGCAAAGGTTTCCTGTTTTTTAACTTCGATTATTTCCCTGCTTTCATCCATGTTTTATTGTGACGACAAAGCCACAACAGGCAAAGCCACAACAGACAGCGAGAACGTGAGGCCCCGCCATGAGGCTGAGAGTATCGACAGGGGTAAATGTGTAGAGAGTACTGTTTTACGTCACCGCATGGTCCATTAGGGAAATCTGACTGCCGTAAAGGAGTGTTTCGTCGCAAAGTTAAAAGCCACGACTTGTTTTTGCGACAAAATAGCGCCACCAACAGTGAAATTTTGAAAGGAAAGTTTGTGTTTTTTTTCCGAAAAATCTCCAAAAACCTAGGCGCGCGCGGACGCAAAACAAAGAATTTACTTACTTTGGCCTAATCTGCCAGAGCTTGATTTTTGTGTAGGTCAGTGGAGGGGAAATTATTGCTCTGGCTCGCGAGAATGCTCCATGCTAATACCCTCCAAACAAAAACACATTGATTACACAAAAAAAAACAACATGAAGGATAAGCGCAACACACCGCTTAACCGAAGCCATCCGACTGTTTTGTATCGCAGACACATTCTTGTAATTTCACCAAATGTTAATTTTTTGAGTTTATCCCGTACTTCACAATGATTTTAAAACATTAATTCAGTGTTTTGTTAAACAACAACGCGGGCATTGAGATATTTAGAAATAATGCAGGTTTTCAGACTAGCAACTGATCGCTCATCGGGGTTGACATCATTAGTGTGAAATCAATGTGATAACGATTGAAAATCTGAATTTATGGTTTTCAAGAGCCGTTTGGTCAGATTCCATGGTTTACTCGGTTTCTTTCAAGAAAATATCGGAAGTCGACAGTGCAAAATACATTTGCCTCGGAACGGCCGATTCTTAATTTTTACGTCGTTTGAAGTCACATAGAGAGTACATGTATTTAGGCAAGGTTGGTGCTATCATGACAACTATATCCAGACGCGACGCTTCAGCTACTTTATTTGTTACCCTCGATTCGCCAAAAAAGTCGTCGACCAACGCATATGACCGCATGATGCCAGTGCATGTCAGAAACTGAGTAAAATTCAATAAAAATTCTATTGCAAACACTATTCAGGTGAGAGCGAATCAACTTGTCCAAGTTTACCATGTCTAGTCCGAGCTCACTAAATTGCATTTTTCACCGTGCCATCTGTTAAAATTCTATTTCGTATTATAGGGATCCCAAGGCTTCTGAAAAATACATGTTTGTTACCCGGGGGGGGGGGGCTTAGTACGCCGTTTTACGTCTCTGATATTCGTAGCAGCCACTATAATTAATCATTATTTGAGCCATGACTTGTAATCGTCCGTGTTGAGCGATAAAACGAACTTCTACCGCATATACGATGTCGTTAGCTTGAATGGTAATTCGAAGGCCTGGGCACATCGGCTATGGTGGATACATACGCCATGGCTAGAAATGACATTAAAATGACTCTTCTATTATCGAAAGGGGCCGTATTTTAAATATACTGCAAAATTGTTGGTCTTATTTTCGGTTCCGTCTCTTGAACTTTGGGACTGGACACAAATTACAGGGGGGGGGGGGGGGCCGTGGGCTTGTGTTTTTTGGGGGTGGGTCACCATTTTTCGCGCAAGCATTTTTGAAGGGTGATAAAATTTTGTGCAAGCCTATGGGGAGGGTCACCTTTTTTATGCATTAAAGCTGAGATTGCATGTGCACGTATTGAAGAATATGGAATACTGAAAAAGGAAAAAATACCTCCTCGCACTTTCATTTTCTGTCATTTCCATTTTCGGCGCATCGTTCGAGCGCAAGTTTAAGGGTTTAATAAACAATGGATTGATGATCCAAGCAGCCACATTGATTTAAGTTGTCATGATTTCTACTTATCCAACTCCTCTATTGTGCATATAAACTGTCCCCTATAATGACGCTTTCAATAACAAATTGGGAGATCACTTATTTGATATCATTCTCCGATTGACAATACACTGGGTATAGGTCGGTGTCGAATGTTCATGTCGCTGTATGTACATTTTTTTATTTTTTGAGGACATTGACAGAATAAAAACTATTCAGAATAGTGCAAAATGTCATCAATAACAACTGGAAGCTTCAGGTCGAACAATTTTTGAATAACAATTTAGGATCAGATAACCAATGACTTATTTGTAGAGTCCTTATAGCCTACAACGTTTAGTAAATGAACATTTTGGTGAAATTCCAAAATCAAATTTCTTGCACAACCATAGACTTGAAACCACTCTAGTCTAGTCATGAACATTAATACTAAAATTAGGTGTACATAAATGCACAGATTTACCTATTTTTGAATTGAAAAAAATGTATTCATAGTTTCATCATAGGCTGCCATGCATAGTGAATTGACATTTCAGTGAAATTCTTAAATCAAATTCTTTGAACAACCACAGACTTGAAACCACTCTAGTCTATTAATGAACATTAATACTAATAATTAGGTGTACAAAAATGCACAGATAAACCTAGTTTTGTATTGAAAAAAAATCATACTTTCATCATAGGTTGCCATGCATAGTGAATCTACATTTCAATAAAAATTCCAAAATCAAATTCTTGCACAACCATTGACTTGAAACCACTCTAGTCTAGTCATGAAGTTTAATGCTTATAATTAGGTGTACATGAATGCACAGATTTCCCTAGTTTTGAATTAAAAAAATATATTCATAGTTTCATCATAGGCTGCCATGCATAGTGAATGAACATTTCTGTGAAATTCCAAAATCAAATTTTTTGCACAACCATTGACTTGAAACCACTCTAGTCTAGTCATGTACATTAACACTGCGGCGACTACTTCCTTTCTACTAAGGTTTGCACGACCTTGCTCAGCCGTCGGTTCGCGCGAACATTTTGTTTTTATCAATAACCAGACGATCTGTTCTCTCGAGAACTATCCATGAAATATTGGGCAAAGTCAGAAGATACCTCAATGTGTAGCAACCTGGGGTGTTCGTTATTTACACATCGAAGAAAAGATGCATTTCATGAATTTATTATCTGAATAGAATCATGAACTACATATGAAAAATGAAGTGCGAGTGAATGTTATTTGTCATCGGCAGTGTTTACTGTTTCTCTGCCTGGGAAACATGCGTCCGTTCATGTGACCTCAAAGTGTTTACACTGTATGCAAACATTAGAAATTTTACTTGCTGCTGACGTCAAACATTGGTTCGTAAAACTCATCTATTTCTCTCGCTTGTATACTACAGGCAGTGAGAAACCACGATCTAACAAGAAATAGAGTGTAGACAGGAATACTACGAAACAAGTATTGCCGGTGGTACCGTGCACAGACCATACACAGACCTACGAACTGGTAATATTTTGATCTTTTACCGGAGTTCATTGGTCCAGAGCCAGGGCAGATCAACCCGCTGCCAGACATTGCTTCAGAAGTCGAATGGTTTTTGCAAATATTCGACGAGGATCTGATAAGAATCATTACCCGATGCACTAATCGTTACGCTAGACAGAGGAGAAGGGCAAATGCGAGGGAACGGCAAAGATCGGCCTGGACACCGACGACGGTTGTTGAAATGAAAGCATTCATTGGTGTGATGGTGCTACTTTGAATTTGCTGGCAGCCTGAAGTCCAGCTGTATTTGCGGACCATTTTGCTTCGGTCATAATTTTGTCAAGAGAATTTTTTTCCAGTGATCGCTTCAAGCTACTGATGCGATATTTATACTACAGCACACAGCCGTACTGTGCTTGTAACACAGCCATGTATACAGCCCAAAAAATAAGTGAGAAACGGGATAGAATGTTGAAAGTTCGAAATATCATTGATCGAGTGAATGCAAACATCCAAATGCACCGGAGCCCGATGTGCGAACTGGCAATTGACGAAGGAGTCATCCCCTACCGGGGCCACACAAAGAATGTTCTCTACAATCCAGCAAAACCGCACAAATATGGAATGAGAGTTTACACTCTCAGTGAGTCCGCCATGGGTTACGTTTTCAACGACGAAGTCCATCAACCTGTCGCTGACAACTGTCATCACCCGCTTGATCCCAATGCTGCAGATGACCCCCAGAGTTTTCAGGGAAACAGACCTGGGAAAGTTGGTTCCCGGCTGATTCGACCTTAATATGAGTTAGGACATCATGTCGTCATTGACTCATATTACACTTTTGCCCCGTTTATTGACCATCTCTACGTGCATAATATTGCTGCCACAGGAACCTGCAGGATGTACACCTTAGGTTTACCAGATAAAATAAAAAATGCCGCAAACTATGATCCACAAGTTGTACCGCCTGATGCTGACGATGAAGAGCAATGGCCACGTGGTAGTTTCATGGTATTTCAAGATGGCGCAATGACAGTATGTGCCTGAAAGACACAAAACTGGTAAAATTTATGAGCACGGCAGTCTCTGCACAAAGACCGAATCGAGCGCTAGTGAGGCACCGATGTAAAGATAAAAGAACCGGTGCTTTGAATGAATTGAAGTAATATGACCAAACGTTGCTGTAATGTACAATCAGTACTTCAGAAGTGTTGACTTGACTGATCAACAGCTCGCTTGCTACACGCCAGGTCGATCATCGCCATGGTGGCACAGAGCTGTGTTTTACCACGAGCCGAACAAGGCACTCATGAACGCTTTCCACAACATGGCATCAGTTCATGGATACGGTCAAAGTGGATCGAGATACAGACATCAGCTCATGTTTCGCGCCCAAGTAGCAAAACAGCTGATCGGTAATTTCGCATCTGGCAACGTCCCCCAAGAGCAACTAGTCTGACGGCACCCGTCGCATTCCTACCAATGTGGAAAGAGTTGGTCATCGAATGGGTCGCCATCCAGACGGAAGACATAGTTGCGTGATGTGTCGACGTGCAGGCCATGGAACTCGTCCCAATCGTGTTCATGAGACAATCAACTGCTGCTTCACTTGCCAGTTACCACTGTTTCACCAACAGTACAGACAAGCGTGCTGGCGAGAGCACAATGTGTGAATGCCGTTTGCAGAGGATAGCAGAACTTGACTATATATGCACGGACTGAACATTTGTTGGTATTAGGACCCTTTATTACACTGTTGACAAGGAAATAAAAAAAAAACATTCACTCGCAAACTATCGGTGAGTACGATGTACTTTTGTGTATGGTTGTGTGAAGTGAATGATTGAGTCTAACACATTTGTTAATGATCGAGTTACAACGATGACTGCATCCGACGATCGCTAGACAAGGTCTCAGCCTGAGCAGTTCCTGTTTTGGCAGAGGGCGAGTTGGTGTGCGATGAAAATGCATCTGAGTAGCTAACAGTTGATTTCCCCAGTGTGTCATCTCTCAAATGCGTAATAAAAATATTTTTTATTATGCAAATAGTATTAGACATTTACATACGGCTCCCTAGGCTGTACGAACCTCGAATAAATCATCACAGTAAAGATCACATGTCAGCTCAGGGTAGTTCAGACCATAACTGCTCAAACTGACAGCTGCAGACCGACAAACATGGAAAAGTGAGATCGGCCTTGTGGGAACTCGTCACCTCAGTGTTAATACTAATAATTAGGTGAACACAAATGCACAGATTTACCTAGTTTTGTATTGGAAATAGCATATTTATAGTTTCATCATAGGCTGCCGTGCATAGTGAATCGAAACTTCAGTGAAATTCCAAAATCAAATTTCTTGCACATACATACACTTGTAACCACTCTAGTCTAATCAAGAACATAAATATCAATAATCAAGCATACATAAATACACAGATTTGCCAAGTTTTGTATTTAAAAAAATTATAGTTTGTCATAGACAACAATTATAATGGATCAATTCCAAAAAAAAATTCTTGTACACAGATGCATGTGTTACCACCCTCTTCTAATTAAGTACAGTTATATCAATTATTCAGGGTCCATATACGCACAAATAGTGCATATTTTTAATCGTGGAAAATATCTTTTACAGTTTTGTCACAGTCTGATGTATAGTGGATCAACATTTTGAGCGAAATTCCAAAATCAAATATCTTGATCACATGAGCACTTTGTAAACAACCCATGCTAATCAAGTATTTTATGCTAATTACGTATATATATATATAAATTATTAAACATCTATAGATGAACAGATATTGCTGGTTTTATATTGGAAAATACACGTTCAGAGGTTTCTTATAGTCGACTGCCATTATAGTGAATCAAGATTATCAATGAAATCTAAAAATTACATTTTTTGTACACGCATGCACTTTTTACCTGCTACTTCAAGCAAAGTACATTTACATGAATTATCACACACATATGATTTGATATTTTTAAACAAAGCGTTATATCGGTCACATTTTGCCTTCCTTTTTGGAGGGGACTTCAAAAGTATAGCAAGTCAGAAGGGGGTCTTGAACATATCGCAGGTTTGTGGGGGGGGGGTATTGAGTAACAGGGGAGGGTCACTTATTTTCATGCACGGATAAGGGGGAGAGTCACTAATTTTTGTGCATGAACTTTTGAAGTGTCACTATGTTTTGATGCAGCGGTCTTTCGAGAAACACCTGCCCACCCCCCTGTAGTTTATATCCAGTCCCTTACAATAAGCTGCCACTCATGTGAGTGGCTATTTACTTTCATAACAAACGGAGACAAGTACCAGTGACAAGCATCCAGTGAAACAATAGATGGCCAAATAGTTCGTTGTTCACACCTGCAGCTTCATCAGCTCGATCAGCGGAAGGTGACTGATCCTTTTATTAAAACCTTATCAATATTTGATAGAAGGACCGTGGCCCTTGCTCACAAGTGCCGGCACGCTAAAAATACACAACTTGAAAACAATAATACCACAGACCTAATTTTAAATGCCAAGTAAACAACAAATGCGTCTGCAAAATGGATGAGCTTAGTTGACTTATAAGCAGTACCAAATTATAAGGCCCAAAACTGACGTCAATTTCCTCTCCTTACTTTATAGTGCTGTCGATATTAAAGCCATGGAGTTAGTTTTTTTTTACCTCCATGTTAAAACACATTGATCGCACAGCAAACAAGATAAGTGAGACACACCTTACCGAAGCAACCAATTCATTTAATTCTTTACTTGTAAAACGTTCAATTTTATTCCGTAATTCACAAAGCTTTTTAAAATTTGTGTTCAGTCTTATGTAATAAGGCCCCGGGGATTTGAAAAAATTCGACAAAATCCCTATTTGAGATTTGTGACTATTCATCAATGTTTGGGTTGATCTAATGAGCGGTAAATCAATCTTATAAGCATAAGGACATGCGTTTACGGTTGTTCTTTTTTTGGAGGAGGTGATTGTTCTGTAATGCCCATTTACTCGGTGTTGGAGAAAACATAGGAAGTGGACAATGCAGATATATTTGCAATAGGAACTGCTGATTCTTTATTTTCCGTGTTTTGGAAGTCCTATAGGATATAGGAGTATTTTGCCAAGATTGCAGTGCCATAACGACAGCTATATCTGAAAGCGACATAGCCATTAAGTCGCTCGAGATATAGTCTTCGACTGCAGGGCCTGCTATTGGTTCTTTCAATATGCCGATTCCTGCTTCTTCAAGGGCACGTATAACGATGTGGTTGTAGGGTGAGCGACGACAAGATTGTGTTGAAAATTTGCAAAAATGGCGACGTCATGGCTTAAATAATTGTGGCCCTTTGGGGGCGTCATCACTCTCGAGGGCGCCCTCTAAGGGGTTAATTAGCTTTGCAGGCGGGTGGGAGGCTCATACCTCACCAGGACGAGGTGATGCATGCTCATTTTCAGTAATAGTAACTACAAGACTTGATCGTAAAATAGTCATCTGTGCACCGGTTATTCACTTATATATTGCTTTATTCATCCATTTATCGTTTGTCCTGACATCGCAACCCATGTTTTCTGTAATGGCTTCCAAAGGTAAAGGAAAAACAGGTGGAAAAAGTCGCGATGGCAAGCAGACACCCACTGCAGCAGACGGAACCTCGTCGAACTTCGAGCCTACTGTCGAGGCCGTCGCATCCACCTTACTTCAAGAGTTCCAGAATCTACGTCTCGAAGTCCAATCCATTCAAAACCAGGTAGACGGAAATATCCAAACTGACAGAGAAGATGTTTCACCTGCTGCGGACGCTAATAGTAATAAAGCAAATATCCCAATGTTCAGTGATGTCCAAAGGCCCTCCGGGGAGTCCATCGATGAAAGCGCGGGAAACATAACCAACGTCACCAATTCAGCAGACTTGCGTCACCTTATAACAGCAGACGGACAGTTACAACAAGACTTACGAGATCTCCAACGGCAGTATGTGTCAGAGTTCTTCAATCACAGCAAACAACTGAAACCCGGTAAGTCACAGCATTTCTTACCAGAAAGGACAATACAACTCGCTCCGTTGCATGGCCTCACATAGCTGCTCAACCAAGACCGTTCGGGGCTTGCAAAGAACTCACTTTCGACAATATGACGCTCAACGAATTTGTAGAAGGGTTCACTGCGATTTTACTTTTGTCAGATGTCACAGACAAGGAAAAATGGTTACGGTTGCAACACATGGACATGCTAATGCGGTACGCATCCGTCTTTCCATGGGACGCAGTCCTTAAATTCAATGGAGCATTCCTACAGGACATAGAGTACGGTCGTCGATCCTGGGACAGCGACGGCACGGATTTGAAAGAACTTTATTTATATCCGTGCGCATCTCAGAAGAAACAAGGGCGAAGCGTCACGCACTAACAAGAATAATGATGACAGCGTTCAGTATTGTTGGGCTTGGCAAGATAGCAAATGCAACGACAAATCCTGCAAATATAGCCACCTATGCAGTGCTTGCTTCAAATATCGCAAACAGCGGGTCGACCACCCAAAGTCCAAATGTCCGTACAACGATCCCACATACAGAGAAGACAAGAACAGAAAGTCAAAATCCGGACAGTTATTCAAAAATAAAAAGACAAAGACTCATTTGTATCTGTACATGAATCTTGTACTAATATTACTTCAGTAGCAATTCAGTGTAACAGTGTTGGACAGGACACTTCGTTTCATGCACCAACAACAGCCTTAGATACTACTGTGCAAACTTTTAATTGTGTCACATTGTGTAGTAAGAGTACCCAAACAGAAGGGCGTTCAATTGATCTTTGTGCAGGTACAATATTATCAGGGATAAACGATTCATTTTGTAACAACATACAACATCCCTTGCCCTGCAATCAGTACTCCCCGAGCACTAGCCAACACAGCCAACTTTACGGGGGCATTGCTGACAACACCACCATTAGTAAATTTGCTCAAAAATGTAATGATTGTCTCTCGAAAGTTCGCCCATGCTCATGTACATTGCCTGAGAGCATCGTACTGAGGCTTGAAAGACCGCATTTCGACAATGCCTAGTACCATCATACGCACTCGCCAAATTCAGGGGAGGGTCCCAATGCATACGCTCTACCCAAGGTTTCCAATGTCGACCGAGCCTTTGAATCCCAATCTAGCACATTGAGAGGAGAAGCCAAAGTTTTTGTTCCTTTTTCACATTCCCGCGGTCCAGCGCTCAGCAACGATTTCCCTGAGATAAGGTTACTTGATGCTGTCAGTTTACACAGTCGGGTATGTTCCTCGGGTATCCCTAATTTTCCGGGTTTGCGGATACCAGTCCAGTCGACTTTGCAAATCCCAATCTGGCAGGCTAAATTGCAGGACTATAATGACTACGCGATCTGTGATTTTTTAGAATTTGGATGGCCTATTAATTACTGTGCCAAAACGTGCCCGCGGCCGGTTGATAGGAACCATGGCTCTGCATACGCGTTCGGGGAACATGTAGGTAGCTACATAGATACAGAGTTGCAACACTGGTGCTACGGCAGGGCCTTATACCGGCAACCCATTTGAATGTCCACTCATGATTTCTCCCATACAAACCATTCCAAAATCAGATTCTGACACCAGGAGAATAGTCCTGGATCTAAGTTACCCTATCGGCTTTTCAGTAAATGATGGCATACCCCAGGATAGCTACCTTGACGGCCCGTTCATGGTTACATATCCATGTATCAACGCTTTTTCCTACATTGTGCGCGCAAAGGGTAGAGGCTGTCTTATGTTTAAAAGGGACTTAAAAAGTGCATATCGGCAAATTCCGGTAGATCCCAAGGACTACCATTTCTTAGGTTACAGTTGGGATGGCCAAACATATTTCGATATCATGATGCCATTCGGCCTTTGAACTGCATCTATCGCATGCCAAAGGACGACAAATGCTGTCACCCATATGTTTAGCAAATTAGGGGCTTCATGCGTGAATTATTTGGATGATTTCGGGGGTGCAGACAGCACTGATAAAGCCATTCGTAGTTTCGCTATTCTTGGAAACTTATTGAAAGAAGTCGGACTGCAGTAATCGAACAAAAAGCTTGCCCAACTTCAACGACTCTAACATTTTTAGGCCGCCTGTTTGATTCTCTCAATATGACTATCAGCGTGCCACAAACAAAAATCAAGGAGACCAAACCCTTTTTGACATCCTGGCTCACGAAAAGGAGGGCCACCAAACGTCAATTGCAATCACTTCTCGGCAAACTTACCTTCCTCGCAGGATGTGTTCGTCCGGGACGGGTCCTTATCTCCCGCCTATTGGCATCCTGAGGCAACTTAAACGCAACCATTATCATTTCCATATCAACAAAGAGTTTAAGAAAGACGTAGCTTGGTGGTTGAAGTATCTCGAAATTTATAATGGGATATCACTAATACCACAGACCGACTGGTCACCTCCAGATGCCCTGATTACTACTGATGCATGTTTGCAGGGTGCTGGGTGCACATACGAAAATAACTTACTTCCATTGTACTTTCCCTAATCACATTGCAGAGGAGTGTCTCCACATAAGTGCCCTTGAAATCCTAAGTGTTGTAGTTGCCTGTAAGGTGTGGGCAACTTACCTTACGGGATGACGTATCACTGTTAATTGCGATAATGAAGCCGCTGTTAATGTTATCAACGCTGGCAGAAGTAGGGACAAATATATGTTACAGTTTGCTCGCGAATTATGGTATGTGGCAGCAAAATACAGTTTTGAAAATAGAGCCAAACACCTACCAGGTAGAGAGAACAGGTTAGCTGACTATTTAAGCAGGTGGTCACTTTCTGACAACTTCAGAAACTCCTTTCACAAATTAACGGCTGATAGGCCAATGAGTGAGACAAGGATTAGCCTTGATTTGTTTTCCATGGCTCAAGTGTGGTAACCTGCATTTCTTACAGGGCGAGAAGCACACAGAAGACTGAGTTTGTTCAGCCAAACGGTCGAAACCATGAGACTGGCTTATGCGGAGGGCACTCTGCAAAACTTTTCTGCAGTTTGGAACACTTATTTCTCCTTTTGCATCGTTTATGGCTGCAACCCAATCCAATCCCTGCCCAGCCGGCTACACTTTGTTTGTTTGTCCAGTTTCTTTCATCGTCGATCACCAATGTTCGTACCTTAAGCAACTATCTAAATGCACTCGGGTCTTGCATGAATGTAATGGTTTCCCCGGGGAAGTAGTCCATCACTTTATGGTTACACTTGTTCTAAAGGGCATTAGACGTCAGTATCCGCAAATCCACAAACGCAAACTGGCAATAACTCCTCGATCTTACTGACAATTTACCAACACCTTGACATGACATCTACTTTAGACATCTCTCTGTGGGCGGCCTTCGTCACAGCCTTTCATTATTTTTGCGCAAGTCAAACTTGGTCCCCCCCCCCCTTCTTGATTACGGTTTGACGCTAGGTTCACCTAGCCCAACAAAACTTCCGCTTTGTTGATTCAGGCGTTGTCATAGCTTTAACCTGGTCTAAAACAAACCAGTTCCAGGAGCGCATCCACTCTATTCCCATTATGCTATTGCCCGGCTCACCATTATGCTTTGTTACAGCCCTGCGACAAATGTTTACTCATATTCCCGCCCCAGCTGGCGCCCTAGCCTTTCTGCTTCAAACCTCCCCTTCCCAGGTACCCATAACTTACTGCACTTTCACTTCTCAGTTACATCGCCTTCTAAGTGCAGCCGGATTCCCAGCTGAGTCCTTTTTGGGCCATAGTTTTTGTCGAGGGGAGCGACAGCAGCATTCACTGCCAATACCTCAAGCAATCTCATCAAACTCCATGTCAATTGGAAATCCCAGGCGTATCATGCACATCTCGAAATCCCGTTCTCAAAGCGCCTGGAAGTTTCCCGTCATCTCAACATGTACTTGAGTACATTTGACGCTTAGATAATTAAGGTTGTCAAGAGACAATTTTCATTTGCCTTGTACCTTTCCAGTATAAAACAATGTATTCAGAGACAATATTAGCAGGCGTTGTACCTTTGTAGTTTTAAAGATATGTTTTGCATTTTCTATGCGAATGTACGTGTTCATGGTTCATGGTTGAATCTAGTTCGCTGAGCGTTTAGAGCTTCTTAGCTTGTACTTTAGCATATTGTAAGCTTAAAGTAATAATAGTGCCGTCAACGAGTCATCGTTCAATAACGGGCTTTATACCTTCAAAGTTTTAAGAGGAAGTATACCGTCTGTACGTTTGTTCCGCAATCGCAATTATGGTTTATTCGGATTGTGCTGATGTCCTTACATTTTTCTGCTGCAGTTTTACTCCAAGCCCAATGGTTCAGAATACGTCAATTCTCACTGCATTGCATTGCTCGTAGTTTTCCTACAACCATGGGTGTCACAGCTTGGCGGTCTGTTTGACAGTTTCTCAGCAGGTGCAGCATTAAACGGGGCACCTTGCCTCAGACCACCAGTCTGTGTTCAGTTCGTTCTTTATTGCAATTCGTTACTAGCAGAGGGTAATTGTGACCCTTTGGGGGGTCATCACTCTCGAGGGCGCCCTCTTAGGGGTTAATCAGCTTTGCAGCTGGTGGGAGGCTCATACCTCACCAGGACGAGGTGCTGCACGCTCATTTTCAGTAACCTCCCACCCACCCTAGCTCTAGTGTTTCATACAAAATCTTTCACCATGTTGCGTGTTGTATTTCATCGACATGTTTACGAAAGTGTTGAAATGTTTTATCGCATCACAATTGTTTGCTTTGTATCTACTCGAACAGAGTGTTTTTAACTCAAAGCAACGTTCCATATTTGGTCATTGTCATTGTAACTTTATAGCATGCGTTGTATGGCAGTTTCTCAGCAGGTGCAGCATTAAACGGGGCACCTTGCCTCAGACCGCAGTCTGTGTTCAGTTCGTTCTTTATTGCAACTCGGTACTAGCAGAGAGTAATTAAAAAATGCAAAATTCCTTCCCTCAAAAATCTATGGCTTGCCTACGAACCAGGCCTAGTATGACAACACTGCACGAAAACAACGTTTTCAACACCACTTTTTTTCCAGTGATTACCCAGCCTTGCCATACCGGGAACATTACTCGGTTGATCTTCGGCATCATTCGGCAATGGTCGGTCACTCATAGGTACAGGGTATTATTCATATTCCGATAAACACGATTCAAACGTCAGGGGAAATCAGATAGGGATCATGACAGCCAAGCTACATCGTCGCTTGTCAATGATGGCAATATTGTAATATCCGAAGATATGTCAATCCACAAAAGATGAAACAGCCCAAACTGTGGTCAAATCTAAGTGACAATTTTACTTATGGTTAGCTAATCATAAGTCTGCTGCACCAGACAGCGTTGTCAGTTCTTTTCACACTGGTTTTTGCTCCATGTCTTTTAATTGCATCGGTCGATCTCTAATTGACATTTCAGAAATGGTATTGTCACTGTGCCAAGCACTCAAATAGAGGAAGCTTTGAAAATGCGAACTCGGCCTGGACAATTAAAAAACGATTATGGAGGTAAATGCGCGATACGATATTACATTGTTCAGTACAACAGACACTGACGTGTGGATAAAGAAACAAGGACAGACGTGAAAACACTTGAGTAACAGGAAATTTTTAAAGCTATCGGATATGTTGTCGAGTTGGGTGATCAGATATCAGCAAATGAAATCGGTATCGGGCTCGTTATGCTACAAATACTGTATTTTTAGTATTTTGAGAGAACACTGCATACAAACTGCCAGAATCAGTAGGAGGGCTAATCTAAAACGGGCAAAACATTTACACTGTAAAGAAGTACCGCGTCGTTTGTCGAAACACATGTAACACATACTACCACCAGAAAAATCGCTACATTTACTAATCACTAGGTAGTTTCCCAGTCTCCCCATCATGGAAAGGAACTGGCGAGTAACAAAAGAGAGTAATCGATCTGGATCTAGCCTTTGTTTATCAACTAATCCCAATTAACGAGGACGAGATAGCACCTCAATATAGTTCTCCTCTAGGCAACTGCAACTGAGGGAAACAGTACTTGATAGTCTGACTTCATAGTGTAACCTGCCATCACAATAATTTATGTGAATACATAAACAGCCAGGTAAACGGTTCATTTCTTGGAGGTACCATACTTTTTCATGAAATCTGAAATACTTGTTACATTAGCCGTCTCCGAGGTGCGATTTTGACCTCATAGAAATGTGGTTATGAAACTTCTAGGGCACAACAGTAGTTTTAAACCAGTTCATACTGCACCTAATAGAGTGATATCCGTACCAGACCTCATGTTAATGAAATTGCTTTGCACTGGATGAGCTTTGTAAAACATTATAGTCCAAGATTTGTTTTTCATTGATTTCATGTACATGCCATCAAAACAAGGCAGTGGCATTTGTTATGTAGTGATGGGCATTTGTTATATAGTGATTGGCATTTGTTACATTGTGATGGGCATTTTCATATGGTGATGGGCTATTGTTATATAGTGATGTGATTTCTTATATTGTGATTGGCCAATTTTTATATAGTGATTTGCACTTGTTATATAGTGATGGGCATCTGTTATATAGTGATGGGCATTTGTAATATTGTGATGGGCATTTGTTATATTGTGATGGGCATTTATAATATAGTGATGGACATTTGTTATATTAAGATAAACATTTTTTTATCCCCTGCAAACGCTGTCAATGCTGGACAAGGCCCCACATCACTGGTAGTGATGCTGTGCCCCGGCCAGCTACAACACCAGCAAAATTAAGGAATACCCAACTCATGTCTTTGTGGGAGAAATGGGCCACCAAATGGGTGACCATTTAATGAGAAACTGTAACTGTAAAATACATCAAACAGGCCACTAATTGATGACACGCAAACATAATACAAAACGTGTGACCTTACAATAACTAACCTACTTACACTTGTGATAAAATTAAAAGATGAGATACATCAATTAGGCCACAAAATTGTGACCAATAACTGACACACAAACAAATTTCCTTACAATGATTAACATGCTGATAACTGTGAAATACATAAAGTGGGCCACAAAATGGGTGACCA